>NC_062539.1:4575941-4580941 GCF_022655615.1 Tachysurus fulvidraco | reverse complement strand
GTATGAGAATGTTTGTGTGTATGATGCCATACAACAGTAAATGAGTGTTTTCCCACCAGTGCTTCTGGTATATACTCCTGATCTGCTGTGATTCTGATTAGAAAAATAAAGGAAATGAAAGCATTACTCTGTGAATGCTGGGGTTGAATCATGGGGTTCGAGAACAGTCATTTCTGCTTAACTTTACTGATCATCACAGCTATGGTTCGTCAAGTAGCCACTTGCCATTGTTGAGCATAAATTACATATACTGTATGAGGCCGTATTTGAGTGTCCTTCAAAAGCATGTGAGCCCTAACAAGGTCCCAACGACCTGAGCTGCAAGCTGGAATAAGCATCTTTTATACTCATGTCATGGATATAAATGAAGTATAACCAACATAAACTTTAATAAAATTATTTGTAAGCTAAGATAAATCAGCTCATTTAGGTTGCTGAGCTCAATTAGGCAATAATCTGGCAGCGCTACGTAAGCTGCATGTCTCTTTCCTGTCTATGTTCTTCTCTCATATTTCTTTTATCTCCTTGTTCTTGTTCTTAAATCTGTATTCAAAGTGCATGTCCCCTGCTCTTCACATTTTCCCACCCTCACCATCCTACTTTCGTTCTCTGTACCCCTTCTTTATCTTTCACTACTCCTACACTCCTTTCTTTTTCATGTACTCCTTTCCTCTTTGATGTACTACTGCGTTCCTGTCCTCCCACTCCAGAGGCTCTTTCTCTGTCTCAAAATGACTGAGAGCATGAGGGCACAGCATCAACCTCAATTAGGGAAAGAGAAAAAAAAGTGAAAGCTTCAGTGCTTTATTTATAAATAACCCCAAATAATTCATATATTCATCTTCGTCCTTTATGCTGGTCAGGATCTTAGTAGAGCTGGAGGCTATCCAAGGGGAATGCAATTTGGATGAAATGCCAGTCCATTCCAGAGCATCGTGCACACTTTTACATCTAGGGGCAATTTAGCACAGCCAATGTACAAGCCATTAGTGAGACCAGTATGGGTGGGTTAGACTGTAACTGTAACTCTATGGGTTAGCGACTGTAGCAGTGAGGAAAAGGACATGAGGCAGAGATGAAGGTAGCAGAGATGAGGATGTTGAGGCTCTCTTTAGGAGTGACGAGGATAGACAAGATTAATAACGAGCACATCAGAGGGACAGCTCGAGTTGGCTGTTTTGGGGACAAGGTCAGAGAGACGAGACTGAGATGGTTTGGACATGTACAGAGGAGGGAGATGGTTATATTGGTAGAAGGATTTTGGAGATGGAGCTGGTGGGTAAGAGGTCAAGAGGAAGGCCGAAGAGGAGATATATGGATGTGTTAAATGGTGTGAGAGTAGAGGATGCTGAGGATAGAGTTAGGTGGAAACAGATGATTCACTGTCGCAACCCGTAAGGAGAAAAGCTGAAAGTAGAAGAAGTAGGTTGGCACGATTTATGAGGTGAGAAAAGCCAAACAAAACATATACGAACACACGGAGAACATACAAAAACTCAACACAGACAAGCTCAGGATTGAATCCAGTGAACTGGAGCTGCACCACCAATTCACCCATACTCAACACATGACTTATTTAAATTATGAGACAGAACCTGAGACAGCAAATTCAAGAGATAAGACTTTTAGATCAGTAATAATCAGATATAGAGGTTACTATATAGTAATTTTATATAGCTTATAGTATACACTTATTTGCAAGCCATCCCTGCTTACAAATAAACCTTTGTGACTTTCCGGTGTATCATTAATGTTTTTCTTTCTTTCCGGTAGCTCTAAAGATATTTTTAAAATAGCATTATAAAAGATATTTGGAATGGAAAAGGAGCAGGAACTGAAATCACCTCTAAAATACCACAAATTCTAACCAGGCTATTTCAGGATACACCCTGGAACTTCGCTGTCCCTGGCATTTCAAAATACTATTTTAAAAATGTTCAGCAGATAATGTGAGCTATTTCTGAGGTGTCTGGGGAACAGAGGAACAGGAAATGGAAAATGTCTGAACATGTCTTGGACGGCCCCGGTGACACATGGGAAAAGTAAGGGAGAGGAATGAGGAACACGGTATGATACAGAAGGAACTTGCACACCAATCGTCTCCAGGATGTGTTTCAGGGTGTGTAAAAATATGATGTTTGCATGCATCATACAAAACAATATTTACTTGTGCTGTAAATTTATAAGAACAGGTATTACATCAATAATCACTAGAATTCAGAAACTAGGTAATAATTACCATCCTCAAGGTTTTTGTTCACAGACAGATTTTCTCGAATGTGCCTCGCATGATTGACTCTAACGTTGCAGTAATTATAAAATTATGCGAGCATGTGTGTGACAAATACATTCATTCACATGATAGAAACGATAGTATCTCACACTTTACCGTGTTGCATTGTAACAACTGGCCCGACTCGAGTCATTTAAGAACATCCAAACATCATGGGTAGGTTTAGAGCTTTTAACCTTGTGTTAACTCAAATGAAACTCAACTCCATTGACTTTGGCCTAAATGGTCTAAACCCACTATAGATGCAGCTCCTCCAACTGGGCACCAGTATGTAGGTGCTACGCTCTTCAACTGGTTAAATATACAGTATATTATTATGGTGGTGCTGTATGTTGTGTTGGTTCCTCGTGCATCATTGATCCAGGATTTGGGGTTTAGTCCAGAGTTTATATGAACTCTCTGAGTTGCTGTTGGTTTGTTGGGTTCTCAGGAGTTTATTTGCTATTGCAGCTTAATAACTTGTGTCTAATTTGTGTAATATAAACTCTGGATCTTCTGGAGACGATCATTCAAACTTGTCCTATGTCTGAATAATTACTGTAGAATTTTAGGGTATAGATGGCCATTAAAAGGCATTCAAAATACAAAATTATTACAAAATGAATAAAAACATTTCATTTCATATGGGTATGTTAGTCTTGCATATATTGAATAAAACCTCAATTAAATAAATGCCTTAGGCTCATATATTACTTGAATTTTAAATTGTTTGCTGTAAGTGGTGCAGAGGGAAATTTTGTATTCGCAGATAATTCCCAAATTGTTTATTTGTTAAGCTTTTTTACACACAAACCTTTAGTAAATCAGGGTCACAGAGTAACACAGGGATTGACATGACCAGTAATGGCACAGGAAATTAGGCTGTTTTTAAAAAGATCCTACATAGAAGTTAGAGTTAAATGTCATCATAAAATACTTTGACATGGTAAGATGGCTTGAGGATGTGGTTTTCATAAGAATAGACTGAGAAGTTACATGAATCTTAAAACTACCTTTAAGTAGTATTTTGCTGGACTTGAACTGAACCTGGTTGTGAATTTGATCAACTTCAAGGGATCTGAATTAGAACCAGATTTGACCTTTTAGAGAACTTTTAAACCCATTTATGACCATAACCTATAACCTTCAAGATATGTAGCTGACATTTATCACTGCTTCACTAAAGTAACCCATCTTTGGTGTGTGTGTGTGTGTGTGTGTGTGTGTGTGTGTGTGTGTGTGTGTGTGTGTGTGTGTGTGTGTGTGTGTGTGTGTGTTGGGGTGGAGGAGTGGTGGTGGGGGGTTTGAGATGGGAGGGTGAATCAGCATAGGTTATGTAGTTAACTTGTAGTTTTTATTCACATCCTTACAAAAGCTTATTACAGATAGGTATATACTTAAAAAAACACAACAACAACAACAACAACAACAACAATAATAATAATAACTTCCCTGGAGTGGGAAGTTCACACAGATAAATCCAGATTAAATTGATCAAAGAACACAAATGGCTTTGTTTACATAGTTGTGTGTGAACCTTCCAGGAAATCAGGCTATAATTTGTTTTTGTTTTTGTTCAGAACGTTAAAAACATGTAACACTTTCTTTCAAAACAGAAATTTTGCCAGATTTCCGGGTTATTTTCTGCTTGCCTCAACAGCACACACACAGACAGAGAGAGAGACAGAGATAGATAGATAGATAGATAGATAGATAGATAGATAGATAGATAGATAGATAGATAGATAGATAGATAGATAGATAGATAGATAGATAGATAGATAGAGAGAGAGACAGAGATAGAGAGAGAGATACTGAGAATGAGAGAGAGAGAGACAGAGAGAGAGAGACAGAGAGAGTGAGAGAGACAGAGAATGAGAGAGAGAGAGAGAGAGAGAGAGAGAGAGAGAGAGTGATCATATAAACACTGGGAGACCACAGAACTCAGGTGTGCCTTGTTAGACATTACCTTCATTAAACCATGCTCTCACCTGCTTCAACATATTTGTCTCTGGGGGAAGAAACAAAAGATTTCTAAGAATGACAATTTCCGGGTAAAACCAGAACATGTACACACATTCATAGACGCATGGTCTATTGTGTCTGTATTTCTGTATGTCCACATCCTCCAACTCCTTCTTTACTGTTGTAACACAAACCTCCAGCCTATGCGTCTCATGTCTATGTGTTTGAGAAGTACCCATTGCCCTGCATGTCAGTTTAACAACCACTTAACATGCCTGAACTTGACAGTGCTGACTGGGCTGGAGGACGGGATGCCAAAAAATGGTGCAGGATGAATTACAGGACCAGAATCAGACCCTGCTATATATATGTCAAGGTGCTCTCTCTCTCTCTCTCTCTCTCTCTCTCTCTCTCTCTCTCTCTCTCTCTCTCTCTCTCTCTCTCTCTCTCTCTCATACACTCAGACACATACACACACCAAAGCAAATAACCAGATTAAAAAAAAGGCCCGAAAATTAGGAAGTATAAAAGTAGGAACTGTAACACCAGGTACAGGAAATCAGCATGTGTGCCTTATGTCTCGATTGCACATTTATCAGTATTTATCAGAGCCACTTTTCATTCCTGCAGCTCTTTTGAATCCTATAAACACCCAGGACCAGTTAGCAGGTCCAGTCTATTCATAGTTATTATCAGGGTTGAGTAAAAGTACTGTGTTACTAATTACAGTGTCTTAAACATGTCATCTGCTTTGACCGAGTTT
>NC_062539.1:4318441-4570941 GCF_022655615.1 Tachysurus fulvidraco | reverse complement strand
GTAAGTGTTAGGTTTATTATTATTATTATTATTATTATTATTATTATTATTATTATTATTATTATTAT
The DNA here is from genome assembly GCF_022655615.1 of Tachysurus fulvidraco. Classification (NCBI taxonomy): domain Eukaryota; kingdom Metazoa; phylum Chordata; class Actinopteri; order Siluriformes; family Bagridae; genus Tachysurus; species Tachysurus fulvidraco. The sequence goes on along the minus strand of NC_062539.1, from coordinate 4,570,873 downwards.
TATTATTATTATTATTATTGGGGGCACGGTGGCTTAGCGGTTAGCACGTTCGCCTCACACCTCCAGGGTCGGTGGTTCGATTCCCACCTCTGCCTTGTGTGTGTGGAGTTTGCATGTTCTCCCCGTGCCTCGGGGGTTTACTCCGGGTACTCCGGTTTCCTCCCCCGGTCCAAAGACATGCATGGTAGGTTGATTGGCATCTCTGGAAAATTGTCCGTAGTGTGTGAGTGTGTGAGTGAATGAGTGTGTGTGTGTGTGCCCTGCGATGGGTTGGCACTCCGTCCAGGGTGTATCCTGCCTTGATGCCCGATGACGCCTGAGATAGGCACAGGCTCCCCGAGACCCGAGAAGTTCGGATAAGCGGTAGAAAATGAATGAGTGAATGAATTATTATTATTATTATTATTATTATTATTATTATTATTATTATTATTATTAATGATATTTTATAATATTTATACATTCATAATTCAATTTAATGTTGTGGAATGTATCGCTTACGTTTTAGCAGCTATAAAGCCTTTGTACCTCACCAGCATCTTTTAATTTTTCTCCTGATATTTAATAAGTCAAAAAAAAAAATCAATTAATACTTAAAAATAAAACAATAAATGAAACAAAACAAAAAACACAGAGATTATATTACAGAGACTGTATTGAAACATTCGTTTGTTTTATTTAGTATTTACTGTTAAAGGGTGCCAATAATTCTGAAATCATACGTAGCAGGGTATTAAATTTCAAATTTGACAGCACTAGGTTTAAACATAAAGATTTCTGATGATTTGATTGCTGCTGTTTGCGTGCAATGATAAACACTCCATGGTCCCTTTATAAGCCGAGACACCTGAGAGCTGTAATCAGTGTCCAACGTTTATCCAGATGGAAATGATGTTCATTCAGTATCGGTGATGAGGTCAGCCCTTTTGGGTTGAGAGCGATGATGAAGGCAATAACAGAACACGGGTTAGCCTGCTTACCCTGGAGCTCATCAGAGAGAAGTAGACACACGTACACATCAATATGTAATATCAGTCCAATGATGATGTGACCCGTATCGATCATGTAGGGCATGCTTTATTTGCGGTGCCCTCCCATTTTGGTTTGGTTTAGGACTCAATATGAAACAGGTTAGAGAAGGAGATGGACATTTTCCTGTGCACCACTTCCTATGTACCAGTTTTTTTTTCCTTTTATCTTTTTTCTTCTTCCTTTTTTTTCACAAGCACCAAGCTCGAGTCATTACAGCCAAAGCGATCAGTAGGGCTCGAGTGAAATGGTTTACGACTGCTTCAGAATGCTCTAATGATTTCACTTATGTCCATGTAAACACATTTTCGAGGTAGAAAAAAAAAAGTAATTATATAGCAGACTTCGAGAACGCTTCAATAGGGTCGGTCTTTGTCATTAACATTGGCTGATCTGGTCCATAAAAGTGGTTACTTCAACACAGAAGGCAAGCTCAGCTCATTGCAATAGTAAATTGCTGTACCTCTGAATTGCTTCATTATACCCAGACTGTGAACTGCCTTACAGATAAAGTGAGCCGAATGGTTTATGGGTACACCTTGGTCACTGCTGTGTGATAAACCCATCGATGGTGCATGGTGATCCTCTGGTGTTCTCTCCTAATGTAGTCTAATTATAAAGCGCATCTCTGGCTATTGATTACTGAGATATCTCCAAGGATCTCCACACCACATAATTACATTCGACCCCACCCAAACATCACCCACCCCCCACACCCAGACACCCCGAAAGCCCCCCCCACCCCACCCCACCCCAAGTTACCTTCCTTATTTTCACCATCTTAATTGGATGTGCTTTTTAGAAAAGGCAACTTGGACTTGAGCAGGAGATCTGTTGTCCCCTGTGGGAAATGTCTGGACCGACTGGGGACTATTAATGATGAAGGAGGAAGAATGAGCAAATCCACATTATATTGAACATAGTAATCAGAGGCACTTCCCAGTAGACAGGAGCTGGCTTCAGGAGTTATTGTCGGATAACCTAGAATCGATTGAAACACACACACACACACACACACACACACACACACACACACACACACACACACACACACACACACACACACACACACACACACAAAGATATGTATACTGGACATAAACTTTATATATGCAATGGTGTGTGTGTGCATGCGTGTGTGTCTGTTAGATAGTGGAACTGAATAATGTTGACCAGGTTGTACAGTTACAATCTGTATACACACACACACACACACACACACACACACACACACACACACACACACACACACACACACCACATGTCTAAATGCAATGTGCTGTATGCAGAAATACATGTGAGAAATTGATGTGAGGCTGGTGCCTGATCCTAACACACTGCTAACACACACATTGTCCAGTCTGTTTACTTCTGACAAGGCAATGGTGACTCAAGTGGTTAAAGTGGCTCAGGGTTGTTGATTGGAAGGTCAGGATTTAAGCCCCAGCACCACAAAGCTACCACTGTTGGGCTCTTGAGCAAAGGCCCTTAACGCTCTCTGCTCTATGTGTGCTTGGCATGGCTGACCCTGCACTCTGACCCCAACCTCTAACGCTGGGATATACAAAGAAAACAATTAAACCGTGCTGTAATGTATCAGAGGCTAATTCTAACATAATACAAAGATTGATATAAAACAAAAATTCAAGATTAATATTAGACTTATGTTTAAATGTGTTTGTATTTATCCCCAATGAACAAGCCTGAGGTGACTGAGGTGACCGTGGTGAGGAAAAACTCCCTTAGACGGAAGAGGAAGAAACCTTGAGAGGAACCAGACTCAAAAGAGAACCTCGTCCTCATTCGGATGACACTGGAGGGTGTGAATATGAATAATGTCCTTTCTACAGTCATATACAGTCCGACGATTGTATATTGATTCAAAGGCTGTTGTTCTCAGAGACCACATGAAGTTGGCTTTGTTCAAAATCCTCATTAAGAGGAGCCCAACTGGAGCTGGTACAACTCTAGATGCCTCTGGATCTTCACAGCTTTAAAGCATCTTCTCACTGAACGACCAAAACCTTCATGATGCGGAACACAACTGGAGCTGCTACAATCTCTGGATGCCTTCGGGATGCATAGAAGAAGAGAAGCAAGTGGAGAGGAATTAGCATAGATGCTATTCATAATATTAACCAGAACTAGATACTGGTACTGGATACCACGCTCACTGAACATCATTACAACACACTTAGTACTCGTTGTATTTTTACTCACTCTTCGCCGTCACACAGAGGAGGATGAAGTCGGATGAATCTTCTTTTGATTCTGGTTCCTCTCTAGGTTTCTTTCTCTTCTTGTCTCAAGCTATTATCACCTCTATCAAATCACGTTAGAGATTACAATCTCGATCCAGTTTTCTGTAAAGCAGCTTTGTGACAGTGTCTATTGTTATGTATGACGTTCATTTAAAATTGAATTGGAGAGGAAGTGCTATACTTTGTATGTATGTGTATTATAGATGGATAATGGAACCTTGTGGATTGTTAAACTCTCGATGATCCAGATGTTTGTAAATTCCCATGGTCTTTGTGTCTAAATGCAAATGATTTTTATAAATTGCATGTTTTCTTTGCTGTCTCACTCACATTTTATACAACTGAATGTTAAGAGCCTTGCTCAGGGGCCCATCAGGGGCAGCTTGGTGGACCTGGGTTTCGAACTCATGACCGTCTGAGCAGTAGGCCAATGCCTTAACCACTAGGCATCACATCCCTGAGTTGGAATGAAATAAAATTCCCCTCTATGATCCCTTCATTACTGCAGCTCGGATTAACGTACCAGAATTCATTCATTCATTCATTTTCTACCGCTTATCCGAACTTCCCGGGTCACGGGGAGTCTGTGCCTATCTCAGGCGTCATCGGGCATAGAGGCAGGATACACCCTGGACGGAGTGCCAACCCATTGCAGGGCACACACACACTCTCATTCACTCACACACTACGGACAATTTTCCAGAGATGCCAATCAACCTACCATGCATATCTTTGGACCGGGGGAGGAAACCGGAGTACCCGGAGGAAACCCCCGAGGCACAGGGAGAACATGCAAACTCCACACACACAAGGCGGAGGTGGGAATCGAACCCCCAACCCGGGAGGTGTGAGGCGAACGTGCTAACCACTAACCGCAACAACTAAGAGCAGATTTGATTAAAGACAAATATTATATTACACTTTCAACTTCACTAACTAAATAATAACTGAAAATAGTGTCATAAAATATGAAAAATTGTAGATCCTGTACTGCACGAACCCTGGAGCTCCTTTAACGTGTTTGTATACAAGACAGTAAATGAAATAAAATATGTACATTTAGATGGACACCTGGATTGACCAGTAATAATATTTTTATGGATTAGATTGGCTGTAATGTTTAGGCAGGATCAGACAAATGAAAAATATTAGCTTAACCACCTGGTTAGTAAAAGCTCTGATTTGCTGGCCAGTCCTATGTTTTTGGTTGGCTGGAAACCTGATTAGGCTAAAAGCATGGGACGCTAGCTAGCTAGTTAAATACATTAATACAGACTAAAGGACGTGACCTGATGTATCACACTGGAGAAAGTCAGTAAGTTACTGGGCGAATTTTTTATTGTGTTTTGTCTTCATATGGAACATTTTATATGGCAGCTTTGTGCCGTACTTTATGTTGCTCAGTTTTTATATTTCCCTGAAAAGATGATCAGTCACCGTATTGTAAAAAAAAACCCGCTAGCTGATGTGTAGTGCAGCAGGTGTGAACATGTAGTACGATGAAGTGTAGTAAATATTAACATAGAGCACATACATGATAAAAGTCAAAGAGACGTAGGATTTTTTTTTCGTGGATGTGGAAACTACTTGTCTGTCAGGCAAACTATAAATAAAAACCTAGACACAAAACAACGGTTGGCCCCAGGCAGTCACATGGGCTTACTGATTGTGTGTCTTAGTGTTTTTTGTATTAGTGCTCACGCTGCGAGTTTGAAGTCATTCTCTTGGTAAATATGTGAAGCTTTTACTTTCTTTGATTTCATTCCTCTTTTAACATTTAGCATTTATGCTACGTGGTGACACCAAGCCACGAACAACCACACTGAGAGATTAACCAGCAACTGACAAACACACCTGTGTGTGTGTGTGTGTGTGTGTGTAATAGCAACGGCTGAAATCCACAGCTGTGTGTACGTCTGAGCGGATTATTTTTTTTAATGAAACAATTACAACCGAAATAAAAAGCAGTTGATTTCATCACCACAGTCTTGCACGACTGAAGCGTTTTTCTTCTTCTTCTTCTTTTAATCCTCATCAGAAATTTAGTCAAGTCAAGGAACAAGAACAAGAGACACCAACATTATGGAATTAAAATGAAAATTTATTACCTAAAGAGAAAAAAAAATGTCTACAGCAAGCCACAATGAAATGTATTGCTTAGGAACAAAGAAAATCGGTTGTTTTAGTTGTTTCCCTTCTTTTACAATACCAGGTTTAATTTTTTTTGACAAAACACACACACACACACAAAAAAATGGAAATAAAGAGAAAAACGACGACAAAAGGAAAAAAAAGAAGTGACGAGAAAAACATCAGATAACGTTTCTTCACAGTTGCGAGATCGGCTTTATAAATTAAAACAGTTATAAAAATGTGCTACACAAGCAGAGGCTCCTCACCTGTGAGATCACAAGACGGTACAGGCAACGAAAAACGCAGCGTTGACAAAAAAAAAAAAAAAAAACCCCACTGTCGTCAACTTTGAAAACAACATCCCAACCAAATGCGTATATTTCCTTATGAACTACTCGTATATTCATTTCAAACCTTAAATAAATTATATCATATCCCATGCATCCAGGTAACAATATTTTGGGAACTTGGTGCTGAAACAGAAGACGTACAGTACACGTTGTGACATTTTATGAGTATGTTTACAGGGTAATATTTGTATATTTGGACCTGTTCCTCTTTTTCCATACGTTTGAATATATATTTATATATCTATATATTTACGGAGAGATTCCTGTTTCAAGAAGGAAAGACAGGATGTACACGAGACAAAAGATTCACAGAAGATACACGGGACAGACGTTACATCATGAATGAAAGAAAAACAAAAAGAAAAGAAAAAAAAAAACAGAGCAAGTTTTCTTTTTCAGCTCTGTTTCTGAGCGACTTATCAAACGAGGAAAGAAACGTTTGTCTTTGTTCCGTTTGTCTCAGGCACATTGTTGAGGCACAGGAGCCATTCACTAATGCTCTAATGGTGTGTCCTTATTTATTACAATAAAATAAAATAATAATAATTAAAAAAAAAAATTAAAAAAAAATCACGATACATGTCAAGGATCCAGAGTTTCCAGTGCCTGCACTTTTTTTTTTATATATTTTTTAAAAGATATGTAAGGCCACTGTACACAAGGTCCACCCATATATCACATTTCCAGTTTTCTCTCAATCCTATAAATGTTGAGACAGCGATGGTCCATAGTGTAGAAGATGTCAAGAACTCGTCTTCTCCATGGGCGTATGTGGAACGAACAGCAAGTGACATAAACCTAAAACACTACACAAGTCATCGTCTCTTGTAAAATGGTGCTACAGAGCCAAACCGTGAACGACTCCACCGAACGGGTCCTTGTACGTTCGAGAAGCATGTGAAATTGTACGTTTCTGCAAAATCGGGTCCTGTGTAGAACGAGACGGACGATCGAGACGCGACTCCTCGCTTTCACACGTCATCCTTCGTAGCAGCAAAAAGAAATTTAAAAAAAAAAAAAAAAAAAAAAAAGAATCCACATTTGATTCTTCGGTACAATAAAATGGTAAACAGAGGCACTGTGATATGACCTTAATACTTGAACCAGTAGATAGAGTTACAGATAAACGTGTGAACAAGCAGAGAAATGGGGCTGTAATAAATGCTTTCTGAAGCTGACTTTTCCATTTGAGTTCGCTTGAGTTTCTTCTTTGAAAGAAAAAAAAAAAGGAAACCTTAATGCTCACAGGTCAAGAAGTGTGCAAAATGTAATAAACCAGAGAGAAACACCTGAATTTCTTGCTTCATAATGCTACATGACGCATTTCGTAATGACAACTCAAACCACCACCGTGTTCAGATGGTCAAGTGAGCAAATGTCAGAATGTCCGGTTTGAACCAGTGAGTCTGGAACATGGTGTGTATCCAGAGTACAGAGAGACGCTCGCTCGGTTCGCTTCATGCTGTGGAAGGTGAGTTCTCTTCCGAAAGCAATTGTGTGTTTCAAATGGAACGGTCGCTAAAGATTCCAGCATCACACGTCGTTACGAGTGTAAACCCTTTCTCTTTCGGTTTCTTCTCATCCTCTCCTCTTTCTTTCCTTCTTTCTTTCTTTCTTTTTTTGTCCGTTCAGGCCACGACGAACTCGGAGCCGATGTCGGCCTGGACGTCGTTCTTCCACAGCGCCTCGTCGTAGTCCATGTCGATGGAGCCGTCGCTGCTCAGGCTGCTGTTACTGTGGCTCCGGGTGGATTTGCGCTCGCTCAGCCAGTGATACGGGGCCCGGGGCTCTCTCCTCGCCCGCCTGCGAAGCCTCCTCTGCTGCAGCAATAACTGCAAACGCTCCACCTTACAGCGCATCACCCTATTCTCCGTCTGCCTGGATGGCTCTCCTGTAGAACAGAGGAAAAAAAAAACATAATCCGTGATTAATCTCCGCACACATTCACGTGCCCTTGTGAAGCATCAAACAAGAGCAACTGCATTAGGAAGTGACTTTGTGGCCCTCATTATTTCCCTGTACATTGTTTATGCTCACTTTCTGAGAATAACTAAGTACATGTAAAGGATGTGGTAGCTTAGTGGTTAAGATGTTCGACTACTGATCGGAAGGTCATTGGTTCGAATCTCAGGTCCACCAAGTTGCCACTGTAGGGCGCCTGAGCAAGGCCCCTTAACCCTCAATTGCTCAGGTGTATAAACTGAAATCTGGATAAGAGTGTCTGCTAAATGCTGTAAATGTAAATGAATAACAGTGTTCAGAATCGTCTCTCCGTCTACTGCGTGTGTAAAAGGCGTCGTTTTACGAATTTAGAACTGACCCAGTTTTACATTTACAGCATTTACAGACATCCTTATCAAGAGTGACTTACATTTAACTCTTTTTATACACCTGAGCAATCGAGGGTTAAGGGCCGTACTCAGGTGGAGCTGGGAGTCAAACTACTTCCAATCAATCGGTCATCCATCACCTTAACAACTAGGCTACCATAACCGCGCTGACGAGACAAGTGTTCACAAAAGAAAAGTCGACAGAATCGACGAATATTTCAGAGAGAAGAATCCGCTTCAGTTCCCATCTGACTGAAATATTCCTTCACTATTACACACAACATATAAAACCGGTCCATTTTTATATGAAATGACCTCCAACTGTGCCCATGGAGTCAAGCATAGATGTAGAGGGAAATCACAGAGGAAATATTACGCAATAAATGTTGCGAGTTGCAAACAGTCTAACACGAACTTTGCGTCTCGTTTTGCCATCAGGCTGCCGTTAGTTTCGATTTGAGAAACAGCTTTGCTTTCATTATTAACCACAACCTAGCAACAGAAACAAGACTGTTGTCCATCAGCGGTGCCTCCGTCATGAAAGAATTATGGGAGTGTCAATAATTCTGCTCACTTCTGCTTGTTTGTTTTTTTTAACATTCTTTTTCATGCTAACACACAATAAGGTATTTGTTGTGCCTCCAAGCCGAGAGAAAACAAATTCATAATGCATGCTGTAGCACTTGTCTTCCGTTAGCATGGCTAATCTAAGCAGTGAAAGCCACACGTGAGCGCTGAGCATGCTGGGAAAAGAAGCGTGCACTGGCACAAGAGTGGCATGGAAGCGAGTGCTGAAGTCTCGGGTCACAGGAGGAGGAAGAGGTCTATTCTTTCCACAGCCCTGCGGCTTGGCTCTGCTCATGCATCATTTAAACCTCATCAGCATGTTTCCACTGAACACACACACTCACGTGAGTGTACACAAATACACCCGTATGACCTCTGACCCAGATGCCCAGGTTCCCTCAGCCCCTTAGAGCCCCAACAGATGTGATGTGAAGACTAATTCACTTCGGATCGTTCTTAGAAACACATCCGATGTCAAATTTGTGTGTGTGTGTGTGTGTGTGTGTGTGTGTGTGTGTGTGTGTGTGTGTTATTGGAACCCGATTAATGTTGACCAGGCAGTACAGTTGCACTCTGTATACACACACACACACACATATATATATATATATAGTATGTGCGTGTGTGTTAGGGGAGGGAGGGGGTAAAGGGGGGTATGGGGCCAAACGTCTGAATGATAAAGCGGTGCACTAAATGAGAGGAATGCAAACTTAGAAGTAAGCCTTCTAACTCGAGTCAGTCCTCCGTCTACCCTTTAATGTGCATGTATGTGTGTGTGTGTTTGTGTGAGTGAGAGAATCTCTGAGTCAAAAGTCGGTCATGAAGGCTAAATGCATCGTTGACCACAGAGCTGCTCGAACGCAACCCAAACACTTCAGGAATGAAGCTTTATGGTGCTCTCCGCTCTGCTGTCGACGCCCACACAATGCACAGCCTGTCAGCAACGAATGTGTGTACGTGCATCTGTGTGTGCGTGTGTGTGTGTGTGTGTGTGTGTGTGTGTGTGTGTGTAGGTGTGTGTGCGCGTTTGAGCTCCATATAAAGGCAAAAGCAGACTGGTCGGGAGGTTGTTAGAGCTTTACAGATGAGCTTAGAGATTTGAAGCAGAAAAGTGGAACCAGGAGGAAACCTGGAGGGAAACCATTTAAAACACAAACACACACAAACATGTGTGTAATGTGTACACCAGAAGTGTTTGTGTTCCTTTCATTAGACACTACGGCCAACAAGCCAGGGTTGTGTGGGATGTAAAAAGTAGTCGATGATGTAATATGGAATTACTGAATCATTTTTTGGCATTTCCTCAATATCGCGCTCGATCTTTAGTGATAGCGTCCTGGCCTTGGACTAACAGCTGAAGAGGCCACGCCACCTTCCGAAGGACTAAGGGGAATTAAATCCACGGCTACTTTCGTGACGCTGACAGATGAAGAGGCCACACCTCTTTCAGGGAGACTAATGAGTGTTCTAGCCATGCCTACTCTCATGGTAAGGAAAGATGCAGTGGCCACGCTTCCTTCACAGTGACTGACAGACATGAAAGCCTATTTCTGCATAAGGAGTGTCGGTGTGTCTTGTACTTACCAAGCGGTTTGCCGATGCGGCCTTGGCTCAGTGCCGGTCTGTCTGAGGTAGGTGAGGATGATAATGGTGACACAGGTGCTAACGGAAGCTCCATGACAGTGGGTGAGGGAGGCGGGCACGGTGAAGCAGGCGGCGTTGCTGGGGGAGACACAGGTGTCTGAGTATGGCAGCGGAGCTGGGCCAAGGTGGGAGGTGTGCCTGGGTAGTGGCGCGTGGCACTCAGTAGATCATTGAGGATCTGCAAGATGGTGCTAATGTCACGGCGAGGGCGCCCGGTGCTGTCCTGACAGTTCGGGTGAAGGGTGCCTGAAGAGAGGGAGAGATTTATCTAAGTATACGACAAAAACACACGCAGTCGAGTTTGCAGGGGTGTGAACTTATAAACATATTTTTATGTGTATTTGAAGTATTTCCAGTGGTATAAAAAAAGTCAGGTGACAGAAAGTTATGATTCTGACAGTGCTCAACAAATTATTTTTAATACCGCTGCATTTTAGTAATACAAACATTTTATGTCTTATTTTAAGTCGAAAGATTTCCAAAGAAGGAGTCGACTACATGAGGGAGCGTAATACCTGAGAAGGTTCCAGAGAAAACCCCAGGAGCGTGGTTCACAAAGCTCTCGATCACCGCACCTGCTTTACGACTTGGCCATGAGCTGGTGCTTCCACTTCCACTTGAAGACCCACACTCGCCCTAAAAAAGACACACACACACCCACACACACACACGTGTTACACTGCAACTTCTTCAAACTGTCAAAAGTGCAAAAAGGCTGAGTGTTAATGTGAGAAAATGCCTCAGTGGCAAAAAACTAACTTGTAAAACATATTGTTATAATGTTTAATAAGCAAAATAATAAATTCAGAGATGATACAAATCTCAATAAGATTTTTGACGTTACCTGTTGGAAAGGTGTGGCTGCTCTGGGGGCAGGACTACAGGCACCCGTGGGCAGGTGAGGATAATGGACAGAGCCTGGGGAAAGTGTCGGACTGGACGGGGGTGACAGGTATGAATGTTGGGTGTGGTGGGCGTGGTGAGCATGGTGAGCGTGGTGTCCAGCTGATGCCCTCGGGTTGTTCTGGGCAGGGGCTGGAGTAGGTGGTGTATGTGGCTGCTGACTGCTTCCCCCACTGGGCATCGCAGGGTTCCTGGGTGTGTTCGAAGGACCCCTAGTGTTGCACTGCTGGACCCCTGAGTTTTGTGCGGCCAGTTGCAGCTGCACGAACATCATGTGATCCCCAACACGAAGGGCAAGCGTCAGCGGAGAGCGGCCTGATAGGAAGTCACCAACCTAGGAACAGGAAGAGAGCAGAGAGGAACATTAGCGCCACTTCTCTTCTGTTGCGAAATGTGTTAGGAAACCAGAGCGCTCACTTCCCCACCAAAAAAAAAAAAAAAAAACAGACTGAGATAACGGTAAGGACAAATAAATCATGGTTGTTAAGGCAACAATATTAGAACATGTTCCAAAATGAAATGCTCGGATACGGACATGTCGGTATCATTTATGTGGAAGAAATGCCCCAGTAATTTAGCTAGCTTCAGTGAAATGAGGTTATTTTGGAATGGCAGAAGAACCTGGTGCTGTTTCCAGTTTGCACATTAATGTATATTTATAGATCTTAGCATTATTATTGAGTATAAAGGTGTAGAGATGTTCCACAGCAAGTTACAAAGAAAACATTACACAATTTAGGTTTTTAGCCAGACTGCGATTATCGCGTCAGTATTACACAGATGCTCCACATCTGCTCAATCTCCTCCTCTGCATTCTTGTCTAATAACTACCAGGCCTTGTCTGGATGAAACCCCATCCTCAATAGAGCACCCTGTGTCCATCCCTCCTACTTTAATCAGGTCAAGGAGGCCTCCAGGCGTGGAGGGCAGGGTGAGGGAAACCCGCCGAAGCGCCGATGTGAATGACTCACGAGCCACTGCGGTGATGTCAGCGCCAGCGAGCGCTCATAAATAAAAGGTCTACTTCTCGCTGACGCCTGACCACAGCACGCTAAATGCACTGAGAAAGAGACAAAGAGCATATGCACGCCTAATAAAGCAGACTGCACGAAGAAAAAAAAGGCCACTTCAGCTAGAACAATGTTCAAAGGTTTGAGGGCTATGGTTTTGAGAGCGCAGAGAAGAAGCGTGTACTTTCAGGGCTGAGAAAACGGGGATATGAGAGCATGTTGGGCTAACACTAAATCGCTCACAGTTCTCTATAGAATGAAGGAATTATGTAAATATACATGTGATACCTGCTGCGTTACTGCTGCGTCTTTTTAAACGTGAGGAAAAGGTAAACATTTGAAAATATGAAATGATTCTGTGAGATTTGTGCCATGTCCGGCTCACGTCAAGCGTTTCATTTCCTCAAAGACGTAAACGTAGGCAAGAAAAAAACAAAGAAGAAGAAAAAAAAAAAGACATGAAATGCTGAAATACAAAGCACATAAAAGTTCAAGCTTCTGACAAACCTGGGTATATTTTTGTCGGGAACCCCGAGAGTAAAGGTTACCCGTGTGTAGGTGTGCGGAGTATGCGTTTGGGTCTAGTATTTGAGCCGGGTGTGTGGGCAGGTGGCCTTCTGGTTTGATTGATGGCTCTAGTCTCTTTGCTAAGCGTCAATCACGGTTGTGGGTGGAGCGTGACAGCAGAAGAGACAGAGAAATCCAGAGTGACCTTTTCACATGGCGGACTATAAACCTTCACAGCCGTCGCTGCGTTTTATCTTCAGCGCTACAGGGCAATCTTACGAACCTGAATGCTATCCAGCTACAGCAAGCAACTGCAATAAAGAATATCTCATGTTGCCAGGCCACTCGGTTACTGTGCCGTAAGGAAGCGTATGAACGGTAGATCTTAGAACGACGTTGTCAGGCTTTATCATTTGGCTTTCAGGAAAGTGTGAGAAGTGTGTGTAGTCGTATCGGTGTCAGCTCTGCAAGCTGGGGAATCTGGGTTGAGCGGGCTTCTTTAAGGCGGTACGTCAGTATTCAGATCACACAACATGATAGAAGCAGATGGAGGTGAAGGAAAATACTGTATGTGGGCGTATGCATATGCGTGCGAGGGAAGGGAAGCAGCGAGGAGAAAAAGCGATGGGGGAGGGGAAGGGAGTCTGTAACTTTAAGAAAGCCTGAAGCTCAAAGAAATCGTTCGCAGCCATGGCATCCCTCCCTCACCGGGAGCTTTTTAAAGAAAGGGGGAGGGGACGGGTGGGGGGAAGACGTCGAGAAAAAAAAATACCACAGAGATGAGATGGAGCATGGAGCGCTGACTGTTTTTCGACTCGGCAGATGGAGCAGAGTCTCTTTGTTTGATGCGAGATAAGAGAGGCGCAGGAAATAAAGGGCTGCGACCATCAAACATCATGATACGAACACCGAATCTCAAAGTAACGCTCCGCTTCTGATCTGCCTCTGATCACTTCCCTGTAATCAAGTGAAAAAAAAAAAAAAAAAAAAAATAGATAAAAGATCCTCGATCCGCACCCATGCAGAGGGAAGTTAGTAAAAAAGAAGGTCACCTCAGCATGAGCAGCACTTGGTGAAGAGTAAGCTGGAATTAGGGTTGGATAAGGATGTTTCAAAAGCCTCTTAATGTTAGTCCTCTTCCTGTTGTTTTATCTCAAGGAGCCTTGAATAACAGAATTATACATGAGCTCTAATCAAGAATCAAACATCCCTCTGCGGATCGTGACTCCTCGTCCTGTTATGAGACGAGAGGAGAGTCTTGCAGACAAAGCAGAGTGTTTGATTAGCCTCGTGAATGCGGCTTGACCTGAGCGGTGCAGAAATCTCTCTCAGCTGCCCGGACGTGAGCCGGCTTTCTACACATGGAATTATTAATCAGACGTCTCGTGAGCATTTAAACCATGAGCTCATGGACGGGTTCGTCTTTACCCGGCTCGGAGGCTTGAGGATAGAGAGATTTCTCAAAGCTCTCTCACCCCCCACCCTCTATATCTCACTCACGCTCTCGGTCTCTGTTTGGAAAAGCCCAGTCACGATGCCGACCACTTCAAGCACAAAGGCGAGTGGCGAATGAAAGCTGAAAGCGATCACGACACAAACGGTAGCCTTACTATTTATGGAAGTCTAACCCCAACACCAACCTCATTATACACCCCCATTCGTTTACAGCTAGGAATGAAATCACACACATGGAACTTATACTTTATTTTAGACCATATATGGTGCAGAATCGACCACAACACCAGTTCGTTATTAAGCTTTTATACACTCGGAACCTTTCAACAATACAAATTGTGTACTAAGACTCTGATGCTATATCTGTTACATTTAAAAGAAGGCGAATACGACGACGAAGAAAAAGAAGAAGAAGAAGAAACTCCTTTCAATTTCGCAAGTAAATAGTTTGCATTATTAAGCTCCACCCAGGGTGGGAAAGGTCAGACCCTCCACCCGGTCGTTTCTCCATTGATCCTGAGGCCACACAGATGGCCCTCGATTCTCCCTCCCTGCACAGTGCTATTAAGAGCCAATGATTTCCAATTATAGCAGACCAGGGCTGCAGATTACCCCGTGAGAGCGAAAGAGAGAGAAAGAATGAGAGGAATAGAGGAACAAGATACAGTCTACTCATTGCCGGAGTTGTGTAGTAGATGTAACGATAGGCAATAAACAGGGTGGTGCCTGAGAGACCAGATGTCACGCCTTTCAAATTCTGAAGAAGACCACGATGAGGAAAGAGCAGTAGTGGCCACCCAACACCAACGCTATTTACAAACCCAACACAAATTCTCTTCTGGCCAACATCAATGCTGTTCAGATGAACAAAATCCAATACTGTTGCTGTTAAGACCAAAAAGACCGACATCTTTGTAGTTTAGGGCAACGGATTTAACAATATTGATGTTCGGACCGAAAGACCACTTAGAACAAATGACTCTCAGAGAGAAAAACCCACAGAAATGTTGTTCAGACTCACAGAGTAGTGGGAAAGTCAATAGTGATGTTAGTCAGACCAACAAACCCAACAGTGATACTGTTCACCAACTGCAACATGTAAAAGCAAGCAAACGCTACCTGACGTGTGTGTACAGAACAACCACAACACTTTTGAAGAGTTCTAACAAAAAACTAGCTAGCTATAACAGTTAATGTTAAAAAACAACAACAACAAGCAGTATTTAAACCCCAAAATTCATGGAGGCACGAGATCTTTATTGGACTTATTGGATCTTGAAGCTCATAGTGATATCTATACGGCCTGGAGCACCAAAAAACTCATCAGATCATCCACAAAAACCATCAGGGAGAGGATGTAATCAGCAAAAATCTATTCAGCTTGTCCTAAGGTGTGATGTGTGTGTGTGTGTGTGTGTGTGTGTGTGTGTGTGTGTGTGTGTGTGTGTGTGTGCTGCTACAATGATCAAATTATCTTTGCCCTCTCTTTAGTTCACCTCGGAAGCAGCGTGTCCATCTTATCAGCTTGGAAAAGCATCTCTGTTACGTCTGGTCCTCCATATGGTGATCAATAAGAGTAAAGCCTTTACACACACACACACACACACACACACACACACACACACACACACGCACGCACGCACTAAATCGAAGCAGAATGGAGCATGCCTGCGTATGGACTGAAAGGAAAAGTCGCCTGAATACAAATCACGCCTTTCCCAATTTGCACCTCTCCAAGCTTTCACAATAGCACTATTCTGACACAGGGAACAGACCGAGGTGAAAAGGACTCTGTGTGTGTGTGTGTGTGTGTGTGTGTGTGTGTGTGTGTGTGTGTTTGGGGGGCTGTCAGTATTACTGACGAAGGGGCAAAAAAAAAAAAAAAAAAAATCCAATATCAGGCTCAATCACCATCCATCCCTGTAAGACATGCAGTTCTGGCTAAGAGCTGAGGGCTGCAGATTATCCAGAGCGTCTCTTTATTTCATCAGGAGAGCGTTGGTTCGATATTTCCGGAAATCTTTTTAGACACTCCACACACTCCACACTCCCTACTGTGCTCGTTTTAGCTGCTCGCCTTTTGTGAATCAATGAGATTCTCTGGCTGAATTAGTAGCATAGGCAAAGGAGGAAGGCATGGGGGGGGGGGTGTTTGAGAGATAGAGAGAGAAAGATAGAGACAGATGGACGGACTGCTATTTACAAATTATGCTCTTTCTTTCTTTTGTCAAAAGAAGCTAGAAATTTGTCCTATGTACGTAACATGTAAGTAAATAAAAGCCCACGTGTCGTACGGTTAGGAGAAAAGAATCAGCAACAGCTTTTTGGTTTGTAATCCAGAAGCCAGGAAATACTCTGCCATAAAGGCTTCCATAAGGCATTCAGTTAAAAAAATGAAAAATAAATTAAATAAATAAAGAAAGAAAGAACAGCTTTATTACTAAATATCTGGTACAGAACACTGACAACGGAGACTCCTTCCAAAAAAAAAAAAAAAAGCTCACCAGATGGAACTGCTGTTCTAGAAAATTACCGAAGAGCATTACTTCTGACCAATCAGAGTCATACGTGATGTGGTATAACACAAGTGTAGATACAAAAGCAGGACACTTTTCAGTCACACAATTTTCAGTACTGTCGCTACTGTGACCTGCGACTCGGCCTTTATGGCAAGCGTGACTCAGGTGGTCTCAAGCGTGACTCAGGATCAATTCAGATTTAAAAATATATATACACCAACACCCCCCATCTCTCTCTCTCTCTCTCTCTATCTCTCTCTCTGTGTCAGTAAGGAGGATCACGATGTCAGTGCGAAACGCTCTGAGCCGCTCGTCTCTCTCAATGGAAAAAGCAGTCACAAGGTAACAACAGCAAACACTGACAAAAAAAGGCGTGCTTCCTGAACTCCCCACCCCCGCACACGCTCACACATCACACACACATACACACTATAAAAAGCAAAAACAGGAAGGAACCTTTTCTCATAGACCCAGGTTTGCACAAGTGGTTTGAAATACACGTTTGCACAAATGTCCTTACAAACACACACACACACAGACACACACACACGGACACACACACACGGACACACACACACGGACACACACACACGGACACACACACACGGACACACACACACGGACACACACACACGGACACACACACACGGACACACACACACGGACACACACACACGGACACACACACACGGACACACACACACGGACACACACACACACAGACACAGACACACACACACACACACACACACACACACACACACACACACACACAGACACACACACACACAGACACACACACACAGACACACACACACAGACACACACACACAGACACACACACACAGACACACACACACAGACACACACACACACACACACACACACACACACACAAACACAAACATGCACACAGCTTCCACAGTCTGAGGTAGGATTTCCAGGTTATAAATATCTGCTGCAGTGGAGCATCTCCTCAGAGACAACGCCTCAGCTGTGTGCACATAACCACATCTGTTAACACACACACACACACACACACACACACACACACACACACACACACACACACACACACACACACACACACACACACTCTCTCTCTCTCACTGCAAACACCATCTCTATTCATTTTTTTTTTATTGTTTACATGGATGTGTGCTTCTGCTAATGCCAATGTTAGCGAACGTTGACTAATGAGGCCAAAGTCCAGTGTGAACATTAATAATTAGTGGGACTTAATCATTAGCTGCTTCTCTGCTTTGTTTTCATTGACGGCACAAATTTGTTTAGTGTTCACCCGGGTGATGCTGATTGGTGAGAAACGAGATGAAAAATACTTATGAAAGCAAATTGTCTTTCGCATGTGCCGTCCTTTCCCACTGAAGTCTGAAAGCAGGCTCTGGTTTTCACCAGGCGATATTTATTCATGTTCTCGCTGACTGATGATTTACTGAGTGTCAAGATTCCTGTGGGAAAATTATAGTTATGTGAATGACAGGTAGCGTACGAGATGTAAAATCATGCTGAATATCACTGTGGGTGAATAAATAAAATGTGTGTGTGTGTATTTTTAAGAAACCAAGAAGAGCGGGATGAGTAAAAAGCAAGTGAAGGAAGAAGCGGTGGCCTAGGTTTATTAAGAAGCATTGTGATGCAATTTCTTGTAAATCTTCTACTAACTTGACTGTTTGACCACACACACACACACACACACACACACACACACACACACACACACACACACACACACACACACACACACACACACACACACACACACACACACAGAGGATGAAGCAGATCTCACTTCAGACAGGGAAAAAACTAAAAAAATTTAACACTTCTACATACTACACACAGGGTGGAGTTCGTCTGGGCTTGCATGGTGCACACACACACACAAACACACACACACAATTTCACACAGTGATTTAAATGGGCAGACTGCCAAATCTTCAGCAACATGACTCACCCATCCTGTGTGATTTGCTTACATGGAAATACAGCACTAACTTTAACACACACAGAGCTGTGTTCATCAAAAGCACAATCTACAAAAGCAATGCATGCATAGCCCTGGTGTGTGTGTGTGTGTGTGTATGTGACGTATCTAGATGTATGTAAGTGTATGTGTGCGTGGGTGCTTGCGAGTATATGCAAGTGTTCCTGCCTATGTGTGTACATGCGTGTGTGTTTCAGTAAAAGCCAGCAGGGTGGGGAATGCCAGCTAACAGGGTGTATTATGGGTGTGTGTTCCTCAGAACTGAGCGTATCCTGTCGCCCTGAGTTGTGTACGCGGTCATAGTGTCTAGAAGAAATTCATCCTGTGCTAAACACCTAAATGACAAATACTCTGTTCGTGTGAGATACTTTTCTCCAAGAAAAGCCAAGTTTAGTCTGGTGCCTGATGCGGTTCATCACACTTCATCCTTACACACGAACCCTGAGTAGTTCTCCGAGTTCTATAGGTGAAGTTTACTTACTGCATCCACACCTTTCAGTGCAAAAGCAGCTTGATTACTACCTTACTTACTTACATACATTAATACTACCAGGTTAGCTAACAATTTAGCATTTATCTTTCACCACTTCTGTGTAAAATGCTAGCCGGCTCCTCTTATTAATTAGCATTTCAGCCATTTATGTTTAACTATACTTCACTGACAACCTCTCTGTGTAAAGCTAGCTTTATTTACTTTAATACTTAATTTAACAAAGTCATCTACTACCTACCAACCATCATAACTTAGTTTTATTTAACATCTTAATTTATAATAGTATCTGCTAGCTAGCTAGATATTTACGTTTATGAAACATACTAAAAGCTAACGCCACACAGCTAGCAGCTTCTTATTTTAATTTCTGAAACAAACATTATTTCAGTGTTCCAGAAAAGTACAATACTACATGCCATTTGTGTAAGCTGTAAATTTTTAGATAATTACACAAAGATACAAAAAAAAACCCCAAAAAAACAATACGCAGCCCAATATAATAGATAGCTATGCTGTGTTGTAGCATCGTTGGCGTATTTGTTTTAACTACCTCTTATCTATCTCTTACCTGAGTTTCTGTCAGACTCTCCAGCGCTTGCATGATGGACTGCTCTGGTTTGGAGACCTGAGACTGGATTGGGAGAAAAGAAAGAAAGATCAAACAAAGAAAAACGTCACCAACTCACACAATCTTGATAACCTCAAGTCGAACCCTTAAGAAAAGGTAATGGCAGATGTGTCAGTTAAGGCGTACCATCAATCCTGCCTCCACCGAGGGCACGAGGGTCAACTTAGTCCCGTCCGTAACACCAAAATCCTGGAGTCGACCTGAGCTTAGCCGCCTGTACAACAAGGTTCACAACCGTTACTTATCACAGACAAGTTTTGCATTTAGTTATACCATCAATGCTAAATTCTGATTGGTCAGAAGCTGTTGATTCATTTTATACTATAAACATTATCTTCATTTACCAAATTAAATTATTGTTGTTATTGTCCACTTACTGTTGTAGAAAAAGAAAGAAAATAATACTAAAGACTTTTGTTTTGACATGTATTCATTCTGAAAGTGAAATAAACAATCAGCAGTTTTTATAACACTATTGCTCAACTTTCTAAGAACTAAATTTTTTATTGTCACAATTAAATTTAACAACTCACCGAAACTCAGAGATAATTAATCAGTAATAACTACTATGAATGAGTCATTAATGACAGGGGAAAAAAAAGAGAAAGGATGTGAAGTTTAAGCAGTTCCTGGAACAGTTAAAAAAAAAGAGGGAGTCGAGACCAACCATCTCTCAACTGGAAAATATGCTTGAATAGAATCTTACAATCTGGATCACTGACATAAACCACGGCGAATCCAGATGCTTTCCAGGAGAAGCTACGAAAGTTTAAGTCTGGGTTTTGTACAAAACAATGTCACTTCTAACAGCACTTGGCTGTAATCCTGCACTCCTCTTCCTCTCTGTCTGGTAAAGCAACCCTGCGTTTATGATAGTTCATGATCGTTTATGATAACCCCTCCTGTGAAGTGTCTGTGTCAGAGCATCGTACGTCATCTGTACTCTTGACACAGACCAGCCCGATTGGGTTTTTTGTAACAGCCATGAGGTCAAATGAGCAGGTGTGTGCTTGCTGCTTAGACATAGACAGTTGCAGACTGTTCCTGTACACAGCAAAAATACCCAGTGTTGACTAAACACCTGCAGCGCCGAACGAACTTGCCCTGCACCCGTTTCTGTGCAGCTGGACTTCTGTAAACAATGGAGGTGTTAAGTCTACACTAAAGATTCTCTTCAATATACAACATGACGTTCTCGAGACGGTCTACGTTGTCTGTAAGCTGCGTCCATGCACCTGTTCCATCAAGACTCCTTTTAATGCACATTTTAACAAAGTAAAATCTCGTCTGTTTTTTTTTACTGCTCAAACTCCCATTCATATGTAAATTCTTGTTAGTAGTTAGTGATGTGATGGGATGTGGTAGCATAGTGGTTAAGGTGTTGGACGACTTATCAGAAGGTTGTGAGTTCCCACATCCACCAAGCTGCCACTGTTGGGCCCCTGAGTAAGGCCCTTAACCCTCAGTTGTATAAAAACGCGCTGAATAAGGGTGTCTGCTAAATGCAATGTGTTTTAATAGGGATAACTAGATACATAAACAGGATTGAGTCATAGTCTGTTGATTTCTGAACCAGGAATGGAAAACTTTAACCAAGTCTCAAATGATCAACAGTTTAATATCAACAGCTTATTAGGAAACACACCAGAAAAGCACTAGTGAGCTCTATGCATATGCTTTCACACACATGCACGCATTGCATTCACTGTTATCAAGTTGTACTGCTTTCTTTGACCATGTGGTTTATAGCATGTGGACGTGGCACAGCTGAGCATGCAGTTTTCATAGGCTCAGTTATATAAAGATACAAAAAAAACTCCACTATGTTTAATTCACTTCAAGCACGCGCGGACTAATTAACACCGGATACGTTGTACTGTAACGACTCACGTGTCTTTGTGCAGGAGCGCGAGCCTGTCTTTGGACACTCGGAGCTTTTGTGAAAGCCTCCTCTTCAGTCCGTCCACTGTCTCCTCTGCAGGGAGTGAGAGCTCGAAGCGTGTGCCAGTCGTCGATTGAATGGACAAATGCATGCAGTGCTCGTTGTGCAGGAGCTCTGTACACCGGGATCGCGATCCGTGACCGGTGCAGCCTCGCGCTTCTGCGTGCTGCTCCATCCGAGAGCTCGAGCCCCCCCCCGGAAAAAAGATCAAAGCAGCGGCTCCACGTGAATATTCCTCTGATGTGTGATCTTCTAAGATTTTATTTGGTTATGTATATTTTTTCACAGCCAGGACGATGCGATTCAACTTTAATTCTATTTAAATCTCTAATTCTATTCTAATTTTATTTAAATGTACTAAAAAGTCAAAGTAGATATGATTTTTTTTTTTAATCAGAATACAAGCCAGAACAATTCTGCGCTAAACTGTAACCAACACGATCGTTAAGATAAACAGTCTGTGTTTAAAGCTCTTTCTATCCCGTCCCTTGTTCGACGCGATGTCGCGCCGCAAGCGCGTGGCGAGCTCGATTTGTTCCAATACCAGATCCTTAAACCCCGCCCACTGGCCAATCGCAGCGTTCCTATTGCTTTTTCAAGTCACAATTTGTCCAATCGTCTGGGTTTGCGTAACACCCAAATGTAGGGAACGCCACGCCCCTTCCCACCTTCTCCCTCCCACAAGGAGTGTCGTTCCAGCCAATCAGCGACGTCCTTACAACTTCCCACTCTGATCATTCATAACAGTTTAGCTCTGAGACCGTAACCTAGCAACCTGAAAACGCTAATACTGCAATCTGAATGTTTATGCAGTTTGCACCTGACTACAAAATCTAGTTAAAGCCGATTAAAATCTATTTTTTTTGTTATACAGTAACTTAAGATCTTTGAGGTTAATCTAAGGTCTGAAAGCACTAATCTGAAAGCACCATGTTATATATAGATATTCACTCAAAATGGGGTAAATATTATCTTTGGTAGATATATATAGATCCTGTGCTCTCTTTACATTCATATTGTTCACAGAAAGAGGGAAAATGATTATGGGTAGATCCATAGATTTTATATACTTATGGTTCATCACAGCAAAGTAAGGCTGATTTTAAAGATTATATAAATTTTATATCAAGTGTAAATCGATAACTTTAATCTCAAGGTATAAGAAAACATACCCTGTATTCAGCCTTTCTGAAGAGTCCGATTCAGGAAGAATTTTATTGGCTAAGTAGAATTTGATGTACAATCAGTTTGACAGGGTGTCAGTAAAGATACTGTGCAGTACTTCAGTAATTAAGGACTCTGTTGAGCAGGGTTACAGAAAAAGAAAGAAATTGGTGGGAAGGAAATGTCACCATGTCTAAGTCTTTTGTTTATAATCTTATAGTTCACCACCGAAATTTCTAAACAATGATGATTTCTAGGTGGCTGTAAGGTCACTGTTTACAGCTGGGTTATGCAGTCAGGTGTTGACAGGATGGTGGGACTGTTGTGCCTGTACAGTCACAAAGCACAGTTCCTCTTCTGTAACACTGAGTTTTAGCACAATCAAGAGCAATGAGTCATGTGTCCTGAACCCAGGAGACCTCTTGTTTACTCACCTTGTAGCTCCTAGCTAATGTATTTTGGTGATGGTGTCTGTGTGATGCCAAACAGGGTGTGTCTTTGTAGCTGACTCAACTTCCTTGTGACAAAGTGGCACACATTGTCTGGTAGTTACTAATTGTCTTGTAAAGCTGTTATTCACCCTCGTCCTGCCAAGTTCGATCATATTTCAGTTTCCATCCAGCTCTGTGTGTGTGTGTGTGTGTGTGTGTGTGTGTGTGTGTGAGAGAGAGAGAGAGAGAGAGAGACAGAGTGTAGGCGGACTTTGAAAATCTTGCTAATGGAGCCAAGTCAGCCAGGCAGGAATTTGTGTGTATGTGTGTTTAATCAAAACAGCCTGACCCATGGAGCTTTCAGTCAGGACATTCTGGCTTTATGAAATAGCATTCTTCTCATTTCTGTCATACAAACTGGGTGTAGCAATCACCAGGTTACAGTAAAGTGACTCACTTGTATACCACTTTGTACATAATTTACCCTGGAATGGGGACAAGGAAATAAGGATGAAGTTTGTCGCCATACCATAGATTATAGGCTTGATGTTTTTCTCCACGCCCTTCACTACATATACACAGGACAGGTTTGTTTTGTAGGTATCATAATGCTAGGGTTGGTTGTTTATGAGCCCTGTGCTGATCTTTGGAGTGTCCCGAGACTTTGATAACAGGTAGGATTCGTGAAAAGGGAACTTTTGGTCTAAACGTTTTTCAAAACAGAACGCAACCAGAAATTCAGTTCTGAAATTAAAATATCATGAAATATCACAAATCTCGTTTATATTGTATTTATTAAAGCAAAACAATTACATATCACTATCACTATTAGGTCATCAAATCAAAAGAGTCAAATTCTCTATAAAACTGTGATTAATCCTTTTGGAGTATCTCATGATGTGTCAACATGGGCACCATGCAGTTAGAAAACGCCCTGAATGATTCAGTGTGCCAGAGCTGGAGCATTTGAATTAAAGGAGAACTCCAACATATTTTCAAAAAAATCTATATCCATCGTATGTATCACGTGTGACATTATCATGGACAATAATATTAAAGATAATGTAGAGAAAAGAATGCAAATCTTGTTTATTTACTTAAAATGTTTTACTGAGCTAAAAATCCACTTTCTGAAGACACTTGTAAAATTTGAATAATAGTCAGTTAATATAAAAATAATTCATTACAACAGCTTCAGCTTCATCACAAAATTCCTCCCTGTGAAAAAAATCTCTGAACAATGAAGGCATGATTATATATATGTGGAGGTTTGATTGAGCAATTCATGAAAACATCGTACAAAAAATACATTTTTACAAATGTGTATTAGCGAAATTCAACAAGCAGCAAAAAAGACGTTTCAATCACAATCAATTTGGGATTTTTGAACAAAATCAGTATCAGTATCAGTCACCACAGTGAATCATCCTTTTTGTTCAGTAGCAGCTAAACATTTTTTTCATAAAAATTTAAACGCAGATGATAAAAATCCACAAATCAACAGATATCTATAACCAGCTTTGTTCATGGATTGGATTGTGTTCATGAATTGTGTAATTGTTTGTAAGCCATGATCACAACTGTGTGTATGATAAACCCTATCCGTGCAGAGTCAGTGAATCGCTTGTCTTTCATTCAATGAGTCAGTGTTTGAATCAGCAGATCTTCCAGTCACATATGAGATTCACTCCTCTCTGATTCAGTTGTGTCACGGAGTTCGTGCTTGGGCTTAGAGATTTCCAGTATATGTGTTTGTGCATGTGTGTGTGCGTGTGTGTGTGCCCTTTGTGCTGGGCCATGAAGCAAAAGCTTCTAAACACAGACATGCAAGCATGTTACATAATACCGCAAAATAGCTGTTCATGTTCAGACAGTTGTGTGATCAGGATACACATTTGGGCAAAGCATGCTTTTGAAGGAATCGGTAAATAAAACAGAATTAATCATTTAACTCGAATGACGTAAATGACTTGAAATAGATATTGAAAAGACTCCAAAATTCCACATGCTCCTTCTCTGAGTGTGTGGTTTAATAAATATATAAATTAGGGTGGGTGGGAATTGGCAAGTGACCGAATTGGGAAGAAAAATGAGAAAAGAAAATCAACTAATGTTTTGGTTGCTTAAAATGTATAGCGTTTGCTGCATATGCAACCTGTTAACGAGTTAATGTCATTACTGATAGAAAAGGTCATGATGAGTTTTGTGTTTGTGTGTATTTTTCTGTGCTCGTGTGTATGTCCTGTATGTTCAGTGGGGTTAGCCAAAGCAATGACGTACTCAGTAGCAGACACATAGCAGCAGCAATCCACTACTCCCTGTCGCAGGCTTAAAATAGCCTCCTCTATCCCCCCCTTCATCTCTCTATCTCTCTTACTTCCAAAGGCTGCGTCATTGTATCACTGCCCACATCTTCATCTTTACTTTCCCCTGTATTTTTCTTTTTTCCTTTCCTTCTATGTGTGTGTGCATGCATGTGTGTGTATCCATGTATCTACTCTCTCTCTCTTTTCCCACAGTGCTAATTACCTCCTACAATGAGCTGCGCAGTTAAATCGAGTAACTCTAACTGTGTAGGAGTATCTTTAACACTGATTTTACTGTTACTCTCTCTTCCTCTGTGTTCTTTCATTTTCTCAGGTTTTATCTCGTCATTTCTCTCTGCAACACAATTTGGAAAATACCAAAAATAGCCTTGCCTGAGGAGTGAGGAACTAAAGGTAGTTTGATTTTATGGTGTGGGCTTATTTTAGGTCATAAGAATAAGACAATAATTCAAATAGGAATTTAATTCACATCCAGCCAAAGCCACAGTGCTGAAAGTGTTGAGAAAACTACAGGCTTGATACTATAAAAAAAAAAAAAAAATGACAGTTCTGAAGCAACATGATAAAGAAAGGGGTTTCTGTGGTTCCGTTAATAACCAAGAAATTATTTACCACATGTTAGCATTAAAGGTGAGGGAAAAAATCCTTCAACAAATGGTTCTTATTTTTATTTTAGGATTATCAGAGACTTTTAAACTGCTGCTCATGCTGCATCATAAGGCAAAGAATTACAGTCAGAGTAAAGTGCTGTTTGCCCTCTTCCACATACATGAGCTCACAGACGCACAGGATTGGCTAGTGTCAGTAGTGTCACTAGCCAATGGGAATGAAATATAAACTAAAACCAACAGACAAATAGACACCTAAAAAAGAAGTTCAGAATATACAAAGGCAGTTATAAAGCAGAACATGGGCATAAAAGTAATTAGAAAATGTAGATCACAATTAGAAGGATAAGCTTTTGAACTGATATCGAGTGTCCATAGTTCTAAGTCAGAAATACAAATGAGTGTTTATCTGCTAACACTGAAAGAACACCTGTGAAAAAACAACACTAAATGTCTTCTTGGTATAAATTTATCATTTATCTATGGATTCGAATTCCGTCCATCATATTATATTTATCTTTCGTCTCTTGAAGCAGCCCGCTTTAAAAATCTAACTCATAGCTTCTATTTCCAGCGTTATCTTAACAGGATTAGCCTATATTTTCTCGTTGAAGCCATGACCCTGTTTTGCCCTCCGGAAAATTCGAGTGCACATTGCTTACACCGATTGCGTCTAATCTGATGTCAGAGGCATGTAACATCTTGGAACTCGACCAGCGCGAGATCAGCGTTTCTGGCAGAAACTGAATCTTTGACGTCAAAATAACCGGGACGAGTCGGATTCTGTGCCCGATCCTCACGTGTTTGCATTCCTGCTCCCCCCCCCTCCCCCGCTTCCTGTGCCGCTACGCTCTCCTCGTGCCTCACCAGTGAGGAATGTGCAGGAGCTCGCACTGCCATGCTTCTCAGCACCAACTATCACTCAGACCTAAACACAATACTACACAAAATTAATGAACAAGAAAAGACTCACATCCTGCTTCGGTTCAAACAGAACTGTAGCGAGCCGTCTGGACTAGCTTGCTAGGCTACAGTGCCACAGGAAACTCTAAAATCTAGGACAAATGTTAATAAACACTTAAGCCAATATATATATATATATCTCCAAGATTAACACATAAGCTAAGACTTCTGTTTTATTGTTGATTGTTTATTGAAATATTAATTCTTGTAATATTTCTGTTACATCCATCATCCAGCAAAAGATTACCACAGTGTATTGAACAGAAGACTTTGGCTTAAATAATAGTGTACTTAAACGTTTTAAGTAATGTTCATCAGGTAAAGCTGTTTTAAGAGACTCAGTGGAGTTTATTATACATTTTGTATATTTCAAGAATGGCTTCATTCAATTTCTATTCTTCAATTTTCTTTTAGGGAAAATGTTTAGATTGTACTTAGCATAGGGGAAGTTAGGAGTGAAGAAGCATGGCCACTCCTCTGGCCACCCCAGTAAGATCGATCGACCAGAGGAGTGGCCATCCATCCATCCATCCATCCATCCATCCATCCATCCATCCATCCATCTATCTATCTATCTATCTATCTATCTATCTATCTATCTATCTATCTATCTATCTATCTATCTATCTATCTATCACCAATATCATTGTATCCTATGACACGAAACTAAACAATAAATGACATTGTAACAGAATAAATGTCACTTGAATAATAAAATGTGAACATTCATTTGATTGTTGTACACATGGTACAAGCTAGTTAGCCTAGTTAAGAGAGAAGCAAACTATTCCACCTTTTCACTGAACAAAACAATCAAAACAACTTTTCATTAAATTGTATGCAATGGATTTCTTTAGTTTGTTATTATTTGTTGAATTGATATTGCTAGCCTACTTCATAAGACTAATGTTATGCTAGCTCTGACTATTTGTATCTAGTATTATCTTGTATCTAATATCTAATAAAACATCTAATATTTGGCTACATGTTCTTAGCTGTAACTTTGTCACTTCATTGTTGAAGCTGTTAAACAGAATTCCACACTCATTTAGTGAAGTTTTCCTATTCACCATTCACTGGCCTCAATATTAAAGGAATGGAGCCTCACTTAGCATTTAATCTGTGTTAAATGAAAATCCCCCCATTGGTCTACTTAATTTGGTTGAATTTGCCTCCTTAAGGAGCCCAATGACTCAGAACAGCTGTTTATTTTTAAAGCTTTATTTCAGGTATGAAAATCTCAATCAGGCTCAAACTCTCAAGCAATTTGCTGTCAGCTGCCAAGTTAAAAGTCAGTGGGAAGAGTCATGGAAACAGCTATCACAAGGCCTTAAACAGAAAATATTGACCTTTCATAGAGCCAGAGATGGAATAAAAAGTGTATCAGTGTTGTCACTAAGACAAGGGAGAAAGATAAAATCTAAGGATATAAAAAAGAATGACCAAAAAAAGTGAACAAAAAAATTCAAAACATACAGTAGGTTAAAAAAGTAAATAAAACGTGGAGTAAAAATCCACATTTGTTGCAGAATTAAATAAAAAAATTGAATAATTATAAAGTAATTCAATAATTGTAAGTTATCTTATAATAATATATCTAATATTACATTTACTGTTTATTTAATATATAAATATATTTTAAATATATTTTATTATATATTTTTTTATAATATACTATTTTTATATAATATGCAATCAAGTGTTGGATGGTTTTCATTTCTTCTCTATTCTCTTTCATTTGTCACTATAATTAGATACGTGAATGAGGTCATATTCTCCACCTCTTATTAAACCCCATGAGACGAAGCGGTGGATATTAAGTGGAACCATAGAGTAACATGAAAACTGGAAGTGTGGGTCACATAAGCAGGTTAATTTCTCAGAGACTTTCTCTTTTAGCTCATGTGATTACAATTTTATAAAACAGGTTTAATTATACACAATTATTTAAATAATAAAACTAAACGACTGTGTGTTTGCTGTTTTGCTGTGATAGGAACATAATCCATTAAAGGATGGTGATTTCCTAAAACATGCTCTGAAGTGTTTCATTCTCTTTATAGGACAGAAATTGACCTATTTCTTCTTACCAGTCTTTTTTTTTCTTTTGTCTTTTGCGTTAACTTAGATACCTGGAGACTTCCCTTTAGCAGAAACTGTAAACAAACTCATTCTGGAGGTACAATATAAACCTTCAACACAGCAAGGTTTCTTTGTTCATTAACTTTTAGGGTGGCTGTTCTGGAAAATTAATCAACCTCAGATTATAAAATGCCACATGGCCATAGTATAATTATGATTATTTAACAGATAGTGATACTTAAAAAAACCCTAAGAGACCAAAGCCTTTTAAAGTTTAGTCGTAAAGTATAACAATATTAATATTAAAAAAATGAATGACATTTAGCAGGAAAGTCCAGAAATACAATGCAGAGGTCTGGAAAACTTTGTGTTTCTGAAGAGGTTCTCATAAATTAAAAGGCAAATCATATATGACAAAAGTTGTGCATAATTTTGATATGAATTCACTCGTAGAGTGTCACATACACACCCAGACTTCGTTAATCGCCAAACCAGTGTTTGTACAATTACAACTTGAAATTTCGTGAGTTGAGAGAGTGAGAAGAATCACACAGTCTGGTGTGTCTGACACACCATCAGGCTATTTAATAAATAAATAAATAAATAATAGACCAATACACTGGCCAAGACAAACAGCACAACAGATAAACACACATACATTCTCTCACACTGTGACACAGTGGACATTAAGAGGATTGTACAGAAACACCTGGCAGGAAGTCAAGGATATTAACATGAACACTTGTGTTGTTGGGGTCAGATGTTTGCTTGGACTCACAGTTCTCAAGCCTACAATAAGAGAGAATGTTTCAGACTTTAAGATTAAATCCGGAAAGAACATCTAGCAGAATGTTCCTCTTTCAGAGCTCAGAATGTAATACAACCCAAATAGGATTTTAATCCTAATATCTGTGGAGAAAGAAAGTAAAAAAGAAAGAGAGGAAGAAAGGAAGAAAGAAAGACTTGATGTTTCACCAGCTCTTCTTCCACCTGACAAAACACACGCTGCTTTTGCTGTGCAGTTGTCAGAGCTGTATTTCACCTCCAGGACGTGTCTGACATCTGAGTTGCACTAATGGCACACAAGCTGCTAGTGTGTGTTCAGACACAGTGCACACACATGGTCAAGTCCTTACTGAAATGGAAACTATGCCACTGAGCTTTGTGTCTGAATGTGTGGAGTATGTAAAGATTTTCCAAGCATGATTCCTTCCACTGTCATTGAACACACACTTCTGACTCATGTAACAACTTTATGATGTTGTGTAACTTGATATAAAAACTACACAAATACAAAGAGCCAGAGGAATGACTCTCACATCTGGTTCTGCAAAAAAAAAAAAAAAACATTCCTGGACATACTTTCTTCTTTCTCGTAAATACACTCTTGGAAATAAAGAGTTCCATATGGCACCTTTAAGAAACCTTTGTTCCAAAAAGAACACCATAAGAAAAAAATATTTCAGAGTGTGTGTACATTTCTTCTTCTTCTTCTTCTTCTTCTTCTTCTTATAATTATTATTATTATTATTATTATTATTATTATTATTATTATTATTATTATTATTATTATTATTATTATTATTAATTATTAGCTTCACTGCAGTTACTGCAAGGAATTAAACATAATAGTTTTTGTGGTTGTAGGAAAAAAAATCAACAGCAGGGTTGTGTATTAAGTACAACTTAAAGTGTTTTATTCCTCTTATACCATATCAGTTTGTCCATAATTATTTTTTTTATGAATCGACAAATGGTAAGCCATTATTTTAGCAGTTTACTGTTGCATACTAATGTTGTGAAATGTCTGCAAATATTTTTGGATCTTGTTCTTTGATCTTTTTTCTGCTATAAATATTTCTTCATCAAGACCTTTACTGGAGACTCCTTCCATTAATTCTAAATAAACATCTCCATTCAGACAGCTTCAGTATATCAATGTATCTCATCTTTTTGGGTTTTATTCGGCTCATTAATAACCTTTGACTATTTGAAATACTGCAAAGAGAAAGTCCCTGTTTAAGTTGCTAATATGGGAAAAAATAGCATGTAAAGACAAGCAGCTGTTTGTAGCTGTAGCTGTTAGAGCTGCTGTTAAAGAAAAATAAAATCAACACCTTCTGACTAATTACATTTGAGAATTTAAAAGCACTGTGGTATAACCGATCATTTTAATAGCTGAATACTAAGATGAGATTAAAAAGTTTACAATTTAACTCAAATCAATTAAGGGAACATTTATTCATATTGATTTTGATGGAGGAGAATGTCAGGGAAATTTCGATGTGTATTTTTGCGTTCCAGGCATTTACAGTAATGATTTAAAAGGGATTAGTATAGGGATTTCGGTGTGTATTTATGGCCTTCTCAGTAATCCAGTAAATGTGAGATAAAACTTATTGTGAAACCATTTTTTGTGATTCCTGTAATGTCTGTATGCTTTGCATCGGCCCACCTTGTTTTTCTTTTTCCAAACAGTGAGATAGCAACTTTCAAGACCTCTTTCTTTCTCACCTATGAGAAAGTCCAACCTCTTTCGGTTCCTGTTGAGTTTGAATTTGGGCAAAATAGCAGTAAAGGTTTGGCAGATAAGAGAGCATCTTAAAGACGTATTATCATCCTGCTCCAAATGTGAAGCAAACAAATGATAGATAGATTTGGAGAGAGAGAGAGAGAGAGAGAGAGAGAGAGAGAGAGAGAGAGAGAGAGAGAGAGAGAGAGAGAGAGAGAGAGAGAGAGAGAGAGAGAGAAACAAAACGTTCTGGGATGTCTGCAGTACTTATTTTTTCCCCTGACCCAACCATCTGTTCATCGTACAGTGTGCTGTATATGTGTGTATCTGTGGGTGATGTGTGAAAAAGACATAGAATTAAAAGCTTGTGTGTGTTCTCAGACATAACATCCTATATTAGACAAGAACTACACTCAGGGCCAGGGCCACATGGTATCCAACTAGCATCCAAATTCACAAATCTGCGAGTTCTGTTACTCGAAGGAGGTTTGCGAAGATGCGATGAATCATTTCCAGTCCTCATGAAGCCAATCTTCTCTGCACCAACAAACAAATCAGATATTGCACAACCTTATCCTATACATGTCCATAGCTGGATTCTCTCCCTCACATTTGCCACCTAATGTTTCAAATCCTGTACAGATCACTGGCCACACATGAACATGGTTGAAAATGTGTTTTGTGCCCTATCTTTATGCCTGGCACAGGAAGTTCACAGGAAACAGCCTTATCTAACAGATAGGACAATTTCCTGGAATCATCATATGGCTGACTGATTAAGAGAACACACACTGATGAGCATCTGTTCAACAAAATGGTAACACTATGTGAACTCCCATTGGCTAAACAAGTAGAGGAGCAAGATGCTGAATCTCAAAGTGGATTTTTTTTATGCTAACCCCAAGGCAACTACAAATACTGTTACAATACTACACATTCTATACGAGGTGAACAGAAAACGACGTAGATTTTGTGGAGACTAAACATTTATTATGTCACAGTCCTTGGTTTTAGTTATGAATCCATTCTGGTGACGTACGAAACAGGGTGTTTGATTATAATCCCATAAATTATCTATAAAGCAACATTTCTTCATTCAAACCGGAATGTTAATGTCCAAAGCAAGTGTAATGAACAAGACAGGTTGGGAAAAATATAGCTCATTCAGTTACTTATGCGTTTCACTTATTTCGCTGGAGATACTACTAAACTAGCTAGCTAGCAAGTTGGCGAGTTCAAGGGAAATCTGTGGCTATTATATAAAAAAAAAAAAAACCCGAATACAACACTGACCTCATCTGGTCACAAGATGTATTTACAACAGAGATCACGTGGCGTTTATACAGTTTGTACATAAGAAGACAGGAAACGGAAAAGGGGAGACTTATTACAGGCTTTATTATAACTCTGACTGGATGCTATTCATATGTAGGCTTCTCTAAGCATTTATTATTATTATTATTATTATTATTATTATTATTTTGTATATATATTTAATATTGTATTAATATATTATTGTTGTTGATTAGGCTTAACAGGCTTTCCTCGTAGTGTGGGTTAGGGTTAGGAAAAAATGGGCTTAAAAAGCACAAAACAATATGCGGTTTTTAAGCATTTAATTTCACGCTTTCTTTTTTGAATATTGACCAGACGATAGCGCAATGCAACCTTATATTTTGGTGGTGACTTCTCTTACGTAATGTCTTCTCTTACACAGCCTACATGTTTCCATGACTGGACAAAATCCACAACGAAAACAAATAATCACAGGGTTATTATCTGTTATTTAATTCATCCTGGTGTAATATATTTCATATAATCTATTCATACTTGGAGTACATGCTTGGATTTGAGTTTCCTGAGGAAGATTCTGTGCGGTTTTTTTTTGCCTCTTGCGTAAAAGGTGACGCAGTCTGCAAATCACAGCAGTTCAATCATAAAGTGAACTGATGCATACAAAACACAGCTGTACATTACTACTACTACTACTACCATTATTATTATTATTATTATTATTGTTGTTGTTGTTGTTGTTGTTGTTGTTGTTGTTGTTCGCATCGTATACTTCTAGAATTATAACTTCCCCAAAACACCAAACTATTAGTCATCCTTAAGCTGCATGCCTCAAACTTGACTAGCTAAATATATCTAGGAAAGCAGGAAAGAATTCAGGAAAGAATTTTTTGCATTATACACACACACACACACACACACACACACACACACACACACACACACACACACACACACACACACACACACCCCACCTGTCCAACTGCTCGTTAACGCAAATTTCTAATCAGCCAATCACATGGCGCAACTCAATGCATTTAGGCATATAGACATGGTCAAGACAATCTGCTGCAGTTCAAACCGAGTATCAGAATGAGGAAAAAGGTGATTTAAGTGACTTTGAACGTGGCATGGTTGTTGGTGCCAGATGGGCTGGTCTGAGTATTTCAAAAACTGCTGATCTACTGGGATTTTCACGCACAACCATCTCTAGGGTTTACAGAAAATGGTCCGAAAAAGATATCCAGTGAGTGGCAGTTCTGTGGGCGCAAATGTCTTGTTGATGCCAGAGGTCAGAGGAGAATGGCCAAACTGGTTCGAGCTGATAGGAAGGCAACAGTAACTCAAATAGCCACTCATTACAACCGAGGTATGCAGAAGAGCATCTCTGAACACACACGTCAAACCTTGAGGCGGATGGGCTACAGCAGCTGAAGACCTCACCGGGCGCCACTCCTTACAGATAAGAACAGGAAACTGAGGCTACAATTCACACAAGCTCACCAAAATTGGACAATAGAAGATTGGAAAAATGTTGCCTGGTCTGATGAGTCTCGATTCCTGCTGCAACATTCAGATGGTAGGGTCAGAATTTGGCATCAACAACATGAAAGCATGGATCCATCCTGCCTTGTATCAATGGTTCAGGCTGGTGGTGGTGGTGTAATGGTGTGGGGGATATTTTCTTGGCACACTTTGGGCCCATTAGTACCAATTGAGCATCGTGTCAATGCCACAGCCTACCTGAGTATTGTTGCTGACCATGTCCATCCCTTTATGACCACAGTTTACTCATCTGGCTGGCTACTTCCAGCAGGATAACGTGCCATGTCATAAAGCGTGATTCATCTCAGACTGGTTTCTTGAACATGACAATGAGTTCACTGTACTCAAATGGCCTCCACAGTCACCAGATCTCAGTCCAATAGAGCACCTTTGGGATGTGGTGGAACAGGAGATTCGCATCATGGATGTGCAGCTGACAAATCTACAGCAACTGCGTGATGGTATCATGTCAATATAGACTAAAATCTCTGAGGAATGTTTCCAGTACCTTGTTGAATCTATGAATCTTAGGATTAAGGCAGTTCTGAAGGCAAAAGGGGGTCCAACCCGGTACTAGTAAGGTGTATAAAGTGGCCGGTGAGTGTATATATATATATTATAGGGAGGATCTGAAAGAGGTTGTGTCCAGGGGGCACCAATTATTTTTCTGTTGTTTTTACTGTGCATTGCAGTTTGTTCTTGTCCTGTTTTGTTGCTGCTCCAAACCAGATGATGATGGATGCATGTGCACAGTACAGATTCAATGACTGCAGTGTAGAACTGCATGAACAGCTCCTGGGGCAGACCATACATACTTCCTTTTAATTTAACATTAAACATTTTACTCCTCTCACTCTTCCTCTCCCTCAATAGAGTCAACAACAATTTCTTCATAATCCTTCTCTAGGGCAGCCATGTCCTCTCTGGCCTCAGAGAACTCGCCCTCCTCCATACCCTCACCCACATACCAGTGCACAAAGGTGTTAATGAAGAAGATTTTTTGACAATTGATCCAGGATTATGGCCAGAGAAGTTCACAGGTTGTGAACGTGAGGTGATCGTAAGAAAGGTAGCCACTGCCAGTCAGTGAAGGAGAGAAATTTCCAGAGTATCTCCAGTTTAGTAAGTCAGCAAATGGGTGAGAGAAACAGAAGAGAGACTGGTTGACATACAGTCCAAGCATGGATTCATTATACTGTGTGCCATGCATGCTCTTTTCACAAGATGACCTCAGAAAGACATCAACTAGTGCACTGAACTCTAAAGAAGCGTACAAAACAGCAGATCTAAAATGGCAGAGAATGTACAATAAACTTCCTGACCATGAAGCAAGTAAATCACACAAAGCATGCTACCTCAAGTGGAAAAATCTGAAATATTTTTTGATAGAAGCAAAAGGAATAGATAGCAGCTTGCAAAAACAAATACAGATGGAAGTTGAAAAAACCAAAGCAATTCTTGAAAGAATATTAGATGTTTTTTGGCATCAAGAAACTTACAATTCAGAAGGAACACAGACAATTTAGGTGATGTTCGCAACGGTTTCTTTCGTATAATTTTCATAGTTGTTTAAAAGTTCATTACTGATTGAAATTTGTTTATTGTTTGCTCTCCATTAGTTTTTATCTATAATGTTGTATTTGAATATTTTGCTTTAACTGATGTTCAGCAAACACCTTTATTTACATTTTTATATGTGTTGTGTTATGTTTTAAGAAACCCCTATTAGATTACATGTGGGCCTCCATGCCCATACAGTATATTGTACTTTAAATTATATTAGTGGAGGGGTGTGCGGGCCCACATCAATATTTTTTCAGGGCACCCTGAATCCTCTAGCTATGGCCCTGGTGAGCATTAACGTTACTAGTATGTTATTACGTGCCTGTGGCCTGGCATGAAATAAGAACTGTGTTAAAATGGTGTTTGTAAATGGTATAAATAATCGTTATTAGCTTATCTTTACGTTACATATGTGAGCATTAACATTACTAGTATGTTTTTACGTGTCTGAGCAGAAAATGTGTTTTAAAGTTTCGTGATATGAGATACTATTTAGGCTGGTCAAGCTGTACTTAGCTGGTCAGACCAGCTGGCCCACCAAATTGACCAACTTTGCCAGGCTGGGAGGACCAGCCCACCGCTACCTGTTTTTTTTTTTCAGCATTAACATTACTAATTACCATGTTTTACATGTCTGAAGCCAATGAGGAAGTTTAGTTTAATATTAAAACGCAGAGTTAGCCTGTAAAAATTAGGTTTTTCACACTGTAAAACAATAAGGCTGATTGCTTCCATTGTTTATCTGCTCTTTATCGCTTCACTGAAGTTATATCATACTCATATTGAGTGAAATATTCAAACCCAAGACGTATTTTATGGCTGCTTGGTATTTTTGGAAACCTTTGGATCTTTACTAGAATGTAGAATAAAGTTCTGTGGGTTTGAACAAAGTTGCATTTAATCCCACATGAGGAACCTTAGGATATAATAATGTTAAGTTTAATCCGATTGCTGCTCTACTATTACACCTGTCGACTGTGAGTGTTAGATTAATGCTTATAATTACATGCAAAAGACGAACACTTATCTTTTAGAAATAAATAGACTTTTGTGTCTCTGCGTCAGAAGTCTCTCACTCATCTTCTACTGCTTATCCGAACTTTTCGGGTCACAAGGAGCCTGTGCCTATCTCAGGCGTCATTGGGCATCGAGGCAGGATACACCCTGGACGGAGTGCCAACCCATTGCAGATCACACACACTCTCATTCACTCACACACTACGGACAATTTTTCCAGAGATGCCAATCAACCTACCATGCATGTCTTTGGACCGGGGGAGGAAACCGGAGTACCCGGAGGAAACCCTTGAGGCATGGGGAGAACATGCAAACTCCACACACACAAGGTGGAGGTTGGATTCGAACCCTTAACGCTGGAGGTGTGAGACGATCGTGCTAACCACTAAGCCACCATGCCCTCAATGAACCAAGCAGTGATCGGATATATTTTGATTAAATATTATATATTAAATATTGTATGTATTCATATGTATTAATACATATTGACTAATCATGGTTCAAGAGTACAACTAAGTAAATTTGTACCATGTTTTTATTTACTGAATAAATTATTATGAAAATTTAGACCCTGCACGTGCACAAAATGGCTCAATGGAAAAAAATTAAAAAAATCTTCTGCGTCAGAAATGTAAATTTCTAGGTACAAATACAATAAAGTATTAGTTAATATTTACTTTAATTAATTAATATAACAAAGCCTAGATTCAAACTTTTATTCAATTTATTTTGAAATACTTTAAAGAGCTTTCTTGAAAGAGATGTATTATTATTATTATTATTAGTATTATTATTATTATTATTATTATTATTATTATTATTATTATTATTATTATTACAAAAGTAACTGACAATAAACAAAAAATAATAAATTGCTGACTCATGGTGGGACGTTATAGTATTCCATAGTCACTGATTAAAAAAGGCCCCAAGATTGTGGCGTCCTAAACTTTGCCTGCTCAGAACTGGACTCAGAAACGCTACACGGGATAGTAACTTTCCAGCACAGGTAGAGAGGAGACACAGGAGTGATGAACATGGGAGAGAGAAGAAGAGATGAGGAGGAGGAGGAGGAGAGCGAGAGGAAGAGTGAGGACAGGGACTGGGTCAGGAAGAGACACGACTGAGGAGACGACAGTCATCAGCATCTTTTAATGGCAGAAGGTAGGAAAATGTCTTCTTATAACGTCAGGTAATGACGGACATTACATTGCACCTGTTGTCCTCCCCTGCTTTTATATGCAATTTACAGACATCCTAAACTGCAAAAAAGTATTTTCCGGGAGTATTCCTAACACCCAAAAAAAAGTTAAAGTGTTAACACGTTAGTTAATAAAACGTGTACAAACTTTACAGCCAGCGTGCAATATTAGGTTTAACGCTTATAAGACAGGGGGACACTTTCGTGTAGTCTGGTGCAAAATGTGTCGTATACTGTGTTTTTTTTGGGGCTTGCTCCCTCTGCCATAGGCCATGATGGTGTAAAATGTGTATTATACTGTTTTTGGGGGCTCTCTCCTTCTGCCATGGGCCACGATGGCGCTTCTGTTTCTAGATAGTCTGATTAATTCGGTTCGGGGGAGAAAAAAAATCGGTTCGGGAGAAGAGATAAAAGCCCCGCCCACACTGACAATTGATTGGTTGACTTACCGAAACAGGTTGCTCTCTGTCTTACATGCGTTTAATGAGGCACACGCGCGCACTAGCACACACACGCAAAGTTTCTCTCTTCCCCTCCCCTCCTTCCTCTCCACTGCTTATAAAAAAAAAGTATATATGATTTTTGTTTGTTTTCACCTTTTTAGTCTAACTTGTTTCCAACATAACATATATTTTGCACCAACTTTAGCAATATTTGGTATAGTAAACCTCATTTGTTTAAAAAAATTCATTCTTTTTTTAGTAAAACCAGAAATTCAGAATTATTTAGAGATTATTTTAGAATTAATTATTACAGACATGTATATTTCAAAGCCAGGACATTGTTTTGAAACCATTTTTACCATTTTTAGCACATCCCCAGGTCAAAGCTGACTGCAACTAAATTTATAAATTAGAGAGAGGAAACAAATATGATTTGAACATGAAAACACAACATGTGTGTTTGGGTGGGTGTGTTAGTGGACATCGTGTGTGTGTATGTTCATTGCCCCACTAAATGTGTCTGGTGGGAACACGGGTGTTACTAAATTATTTTATAAACACATAATTCAACAAAAATAGACAGAATTAATTGCATTTCAAAAACAAAAAAGTTGGGGGGCACGGTGGCTTAGTGGTTAGCACGTTCGCCTCACACCTCCAGGGTTGGGGGTTCTCCGGCCTCCGCCCTGTGTGTGCGGAGTTTGCATGTTCTCCCCGTGCCTCGGGGGTTTCCTCCGGGTACTCCGGTTTCCTCCCCCAGTCCAAAGACATGCATGGTACGTTGATTGGCATCTCTGGAAAAATTGTCCGTAGTGTGTGAGTGTGTGAGTGAATGAGAGTGTGTGTGCGCCCTGCGATGGGTTGGCACTCCGTCCAGGGTCTATCCTGCCTCGATGCCCGATGACGCCTGAGATAGGCACAGGCTCCCCGTGACCCGAGAAGTTCGGATAAGCAGTAGAAAATTAATGAATGAATGAAACAAAAAAGTTTATAATTTGTAC
Organism: Tachysurus fulvidraco; assembly: GCF_022655615.1. NCBI lineage: Eukaryota > Metazoa > Chordata > Actinopteri > Siluriformes > Bagridae > Tachysurus > Tachysurus fulvidraco. The sequence goes on along the minus strand of NC_062539.1, from coordinate 4,530,947 downwards.
CAATCTTGATGATCATCAGGCAAGTATATGGAAGAAAACACAAGTTATGACACGTTAACCCTTTAAAACGATGATATGTAGCTGTATTTAGATAGCCAGTGACTCAGCTGTTCAGATATCTAAGGGGAATTGATTTCACCACCTCAGTGCCAGCAGAATAATACACAATGTGTATTTTAAAGCCTGGCTGCTTCTTTTTCAGTAATGTGTTAAATATTTATTTGGCTACTAAAACTGTTTTGTGTCAAAAATTTAGTTTTTTTTTTCCTGTTAGAATTTTCTTGCACAATGCAATTAAAGACAAACGTGTGAACTTGAAATGAGATTTATTTTTTATGTTGTTGCACACTGTTTTGCATACACGTTTTAATACTCCTCTCCCTCTTCCTCTCCCTCACCTTCAACAGAGTCACCTTCAACTTGCCCTCCTCCATACCCTCACCCACATGCCAGTGCACAAAGGCACTTTTGGCATACATCAGATCAAACTTGTGATGGAGACGAGCCCAGGCGTCTGTGGCCGTGGTGTTGCTCAGCAAGCACACAGCCTTCTGCACATTGGCCATGTCTCCACCTGGAACCACTGTGAGGGGCCTGTAGTTGATGCCCACCTTGAACCCAGTGGGACACCAGTCTACAAACTGATAGCAGCATTCACACCCTTTGGCACCACATCGCAATGGTACAGCAGGCAGCAGGTACTTGCCATGATGTAGGTCACATTTTACCATCTGATTGCCCGGCTCAAAGCAGGTGTTTGGCATTTTGGACACAGAGAGCTGCTCGTAACAAAGCATCTCTGCAGAATTTAGTGGTGTATAGGAGGCCACTGGGAAATGAATATGGGGGTAGGTGTTATGGCCTAAGCCTTTGTATTAATAATAATAATAATAATAATAATAATAATATTATTATTATTTTAGTGTGGTGTGTGTTGTCTCTCCGTATTGATTTGGTCTCTTCTCTTTTCCCAAGGTTAAGCTCCTCCCTGTCCACCTGCTGCTTGACGAGAGTAGACATGCGAAGGGGTGTGCCAATTAGTGCTGTTTCCATCAGAACTCCAGTTGCCAGGCCGCCGCTGCCACTGTCTTTAGGCCTATGTGTGCGTGACGTACAGTTGAGGGGACACTCTTGCCGTCTGAACATATGCTGACGACCTGCTGAGCTTCGTGTGCGTCCTGATGTCCAGCCGTCACTGATGATCTGTTTCTTTTTGTTTAATTTGTATTTTATTTTCCTGGGTGTTCTGTGTGTTCGTCTGTTAAAGGTTTGTGTCCGTGAATTGGTTCTGCTGTATCATGTAGTTGCCTGTGACACGTGAGTGCAGCGGAATTAATAAACACCTAAACTGTCTTTTTTCACTCGCATGTCCTTTTATGTTACTTGCCCCTTTTTCTAACAAGCACTTTGAAAGTGGGGTTCGTAACATAACTGGGGGCTTGTGTCAGTTTTGTTTCCCGAGTGTTCAGCTGTCTGTAATTAATGTGATTTGGTGCAGAGCGAATTGGGTTTGTCCTACACATTCTCTGGTGAGTCAGAGTAAGCCAACAGGACTGTGCTTAGTGCAAGAGCACCATATATCATATATGACTTCATTGTCATATATGACTCCATTGTTGTGGATTCATTTATTCTTTTCAGGTCTCTGTATCCTTCACAGATGTACAACCTGTCTTATAAACGTCTCTACTCTTCAGAAAACATTGTCTATTGTACCTAGCTGTAGAATCCTCCTGGAAATAAAGATCAGACCAGGTGACAAGCACATACTGATACTGTATGCAATTATTTTTCAAATGCAACTAATAATAAGTACAAATTTTGCATTAACATTATAACATACCATGGTCCCATTCCCATGTTGGAATGATGACTCCATTTACTAACTGCTGAATTATACTGAGACACAAAATCATACCCTTACATTGTATCTGAGACAACAGAGATATGGTTCCTAAACCTTAAGATGCTGAAAAGGAGAGAGAGCGAGAGAGAGGGATTTAAGATTCCAGGATCTTTACACCTACTTAATTTCTCACTGCGGGTCTGTATGAAAACATGGCTGTAGCTGAGAGCAGAGAACTTTCTGGAACCCCATAATGATCATCCGAACAGCATTAAAGCAGGAGTCCTCGTGCCATATAACGGTCAATCATGAGAGCTGACAGACACACAGATCTCATAGCAATTAAACATCTCTTACTAACACTAATTACACCCTAGGGTTAGATATATATATATAATAAATACATACCAGTACACTGAAGAGCCACAATGACACTTTAATAAGCCTAAGCAGACTTCTCTGTTAGGACTAAACCAAATCATAACATTACCGTTTACACGGATATATAATTTTATAAGATTTTATTTCACTTCTAATAAATTTTCGTCTAGATAGAGTTATGATTTAACGTTCTGAATGAGTATGAACTACTAACAAGCTCCATGTTTCCAGCAAAGAGATAATACGGTTGTTGTTGTTACGGTCTTAGCTGGAAGCTAAGCTAAGATAACTAGCGTGTACTCGACCCTAATCGCGCACGCGCAGCAATACATTCAGTAATATTCAGTCAAATAAAACGTCAAAGAAGATCTTTTTTCACAGAAAATTATTTAAATGATGAAACAATTATATAATAATTATAATTTATATGATTACTATTTATATGCTGCATAATTATATTCATGATTTATTATTTAATTTGTAAATGTTTAAATATTATTTTCTATTTTTATAGAATAAATAAAATAATATTTAAATATTTAAAACTTTAATATTTATATAGTATTTTATACAATAAATAAAACACATGTTATTTATTTTAAATATTATAAAATAATATGTAAATATTTTATTATATAAAAATATAAAATATTAAGAAAAATAATTAAGTAAGAAAAATACATCCTCCTTTTTATTAATGTAATAAAATCAGATAAAAAAACAACAATTCATTAAAATCTTAAAATTATTTCAGTAAATAACCTTATAGATATAAAAGTTATTCATTGAGTATTTTAGGTATTTTCTATTGTGGAATCCAAGCTGTCTGTGCAATTTTGTTTGTTTTTTGTTTTTGCTAGTTTGTTTACATGTTTGTTTGTGTAAGCCATGACCAATCAACAGGCATTTAAACATAATTTTGATGTGTTTTTATAGGTAGAAAAACACTCAGATTATAAGAAATAGAGAAAATACACAGAGGAATTTAAATACACTTAAAATGTGACTTTTTTTTTTTTTGCTTGTGAAATAAATCTGTACATGCTTTGTTTGCTTTTGGTTGTTAGTGTTATTTAGTTAGTTTGCTTTACAATTAAATGCATTGTTAAATGGAAAAACTTTGAAACAAATGAATACTTAATTAAAAGTATTGGCAGATTATTATTATTATTATTATTATTATTTTATTTTTTTATTGTTATTATTATTATTATTTTATTTTTTTATTGTTATTATTATTATTTGGTGGTTTTACTGGTTTTTTTACACAAACTAAGATTTACATATTATCTCTTTAATAAGATAAAGAATGGTAGAAATCAAGGACCACAATGTAAATTTTAGCCACCCCAGAAATAACACAAAATATTCTTTGTTAAAAACATTTAATCATATAATTTACTTCAGCATTAGTTGGGGCTTCTTTAGAAGTGTTGTGAGCTTAAATTTTAAGAAGTACATTAATACCATAGATTTGGATATTTGGGAACATCAGTGAACTTATTTATTGAAATGATTATAATAAGCGAAGAGTATTAAAAACACTGAGTCTATAATGTCACTACTCTTATCAACATAAACTGCATTAGTCACTGGTGTCTTCAGGTCTGAGTACAGCAATAAAAAACAAAGTACATAAACTATAAGAGTTAGAAAAAAGAAAAGAAACTCCACAAATAGGCCTGAAGATGGCGCTGTATTACCCACAATAACCCTCACATCTGTCTGCAAACTAAAACTCAACCTAATATTCTGAACAATGAAGTTATTGAACTGTACTGTTCTTTGTCACTGGGGTGGGCAACACACACACACACACACACACACACACACACACACACACACACACACACACACACACACACACACACAGACTTACACACACACACACACACACACACACACACACACACACACACACACACACACACACACACACAGACTTACACACACACACACAGACTTACACACACACAGACTTACACACACACACACACACACACACACACACACACACACACACACAGACTTACACACACACACACACACACACACACACACACACACACACACACACACACACACACACACACACACACACACACACACACACACACACACACACACACACACACACACACACACACACACACACACAGACTTACACACACACACACACACACACACACACACACACACACACACACACACACACACACACACAGACTTACACACACACACACACACACACAAACACAACGCCCCAATCCAATACAAAGTATTCATTCAATTTCCATTTATTCTCACTCACTCATTTTCGTATTCATTCAATTCCATTTATTAGTTTGTGTAAATATATATAAATATATATATATATATATATATATATATATATATATATATATATATAGAGAGAGATTTACAGTAACTTTACCATATATATAATATATATAACATATATGGTATAATATATACCATATATAATATATATAACCCAGAGCTAATATACTGTGTAGAGGAAGTGGAATGATGCTGTATAGATATTTGGCATGTACATCACCTTGAAAACGCTGCAATTCATAAATCTATATTTAGATTACATTGAAGCAATTCTCATTCAGACCAATTCGCCTTTTGAATCAACCTGAACAAAGAGGCGATGGTGTTTTTCATCATTTGACGAGTGCGGCTCTGCTTTCACTCTCTGACGCACATCGCGCCTGGAGGCTGCGTCCCAAACCGCACAAAAGAGCACTACATAGTAACCCTTGTTAAAAAGCAGCCTACCTGGTATCCCCGAAGCCACCCATCATTTAGTGCATCATTTCATTTAACGTTTATTGTGGATTAAATCTATTTCATTTATAATTATTAAATGATTTTTATTTAAATTTTAATTATTTAATTTAAATGAAGCAAACTTTTTTTTTCAACAAATAGTAATCTGATCTTTATAGCAGCACTAATTTTGCCTCAGGTATTAGGCTCATATTTTTGGACGTTTATGTGCATTTACATTTAGATGACTCCCTAAATGAGGAATAATACAGACACTACAATAATATGAGGATTGGGACACAGCCCTAGTCCTATGGCGCGGAGGAATCCCGCTGTTTGCGCCACCTCCTCTGGTCACATGGTGTCTATCCACAACCGGCTGGTGGGCGTGTCCTAACGAACCCGAGGTTCATTCATAACTACGGTCAGCTTTAGGAGGAAAATTAAAGGCAGCTAGTGAAGAGCCGCATGAATCCCAACTAGGTGAGTGATTCCCTCTTTATATTTAAGACAGGATTCTGTTTACAGGCAGATTTTCATTTTCACTTGGCTGTGTTTGTAAAAGCTGGTAAAAAAAACAAAACAAATCTAACTGTTTATTAGAAGCTGCATGGACGTAGAAATAGAGAATAAGTCAGGCATGTAGCGAGATGTGAGTGAGGCAGATGTTTGAAGCTGAACAGCGGTTTGCAGCTGCAGCTGTGCTTCAGTGATGCTGATGCTGATGCTGCGGCCCGCCTGATTACACGAGGCGCGATTTCAGCATCGGCGCTGATATTAAGGGAAAACGCCAACACTGTAATGTGAACTATAATAACAGGGGGCGGGATGGACGTGGTGGTGAAGCTGGAAGTGTTCCGAGGTTCAGATCATCACATCTCGGCTTTCTAAATCCGTCTCACTTTATGAGCTGTTATGGCGGGTTTGGGGATGTGCAAGTGCTTTTCTCCGTGAGGAATGGGGATCCTCATTCTCCCCTAAAGCAGCCAAATGCGGTGCACACACACACACACACACACACACACACACACACACACACACACACACACACACACACACACACACACACACAGAAATTTCTGCATGCCGCTGGACGGTTGGAGCTCATTATAGAGTGATATGGTGTTATGACCCATTCCCTTATTCAAGACAAGGTTATTATGAATTCATGTGTGTGTTTAACATTTATAATATTTGAGAAATGTTCCCCTTTCAGACCTATGAGATGCAGAATGCTGCCTTGCTCAAAATGTGCTTTAAGTGAGGAGTTCCCAACCCTGAGTGAAATCCTGGGCTCCCCACCCACCCCCGTGCAACTGTCTCTACCTTAACGGAATATTCCTGCATGATATCAATCTATATTAATTATTTACACAGTTATATAAAGAAAATTGGGGCACTGGGTGGGGGATGACTGTGAAGTGCTATGCAAGTTCTCCCAGTGTCACACTGGTTTTCTGGCAGCTTTAGAGCTGAAAAAATAAAGTGTTTTAAAAATGATTTGCATTAACATTTACTGATACGTTAAAAACAAATTGTTTACAGTGAATCTTCATGTGTAATGATTAAAGGTATAACATATATGCTACAGATGTAGATAATGATATCCCTTTAACTCAAATATTTCAGGGTCACTCTAGTGCTTAGACTCCCTTTCCATTTCAAGGCTCTTTCTCTGATCCTAACACACCCCCTTTTTGGTTGGTCGTGATGTCTGGACTGAGAATCTCTGACCTTGGTGACTCTCTTCCAGCCCTGAAGCATGGTTACATAAACTTGAGCTCACTCAACACACACACACACACACACACACACACACACACACACACACACACACACACACACACACACACACACACACACACACACACACACACACACACACACACACACACAGACACAGACACACACACATTTACATACACAACTTTTTGAAGAGTGTACTTGTTGAGCATTAGCGAGGAAGTGTGTACATGTGTAGCAGAGAGAAAGTGAGACAGTTGCCCTGGAGGTTCTTTACTGCACCCTGGAGATTTCCTTTCCTCATGAATACACATCATCCAGAAACAGGCCACTCTATGTCCGGAGCTGCCGTACATTGTTCATGTTCAGGAGCCATTACAGCCTGGCTTAATGGAGATTGTATGCGTGGGGGTGAGCATGGGGACATGTTAATGCCTCTTAATGGTCTTGCCTGAAAATGAATTGGATGTGTGCAGTACATTCAGGTGGAGTGGTTTTATGGCTGGAGTGTAACATGCGTAGGAGGTTCCCCACAGTCAAATAGTCAGATGTGTGTTTAGTTGTAGAGTCAAGCTGTTCCCGAGGGATTTGTTTATTTTAGTTGTACATAATCTGTGGGTAAAGTTGTGTAGATGAAAACGTTAATCTCTCTTTTTTCAGCCTTTATTTAAAAGCTCTTTTACTATGAGAGGAGATTATGATATTATGTAACTTGAGACCAAAGCTTAGAAAACAGAATGAAAGATAAATGTGTGAGATGATTGTAATCGATATGGAGTGTATTATAAATCTGTTGCAGCATTAATCTGCGGTATGGTTTAAGTAATTTATATTAACATTGCTTGGAGTTGTCATCCTGCCTCGCATTGAACTGAATGTAGCTGAAGAGAGGACCTAAGGACTGCCTTTAACTTGATGGTTACTTGAAAGCACACAATTAAAATGTTACTAATTATGGTGCACTTAATGCTAACTCAGTTGCATGTACCAGTGTGTAAAGGGAGTAGCGACTGCTGTAAAATCCTGTAATAATGAATAATGACTTTTTATCCATTTAAACTTGTGAGTTTTCACAAATTTCCTCATATTTTAGAATTTTATGGTTTTGACAATAAGGGTTTATGGATTTATATCTCAGTTTGTAGTGTATATTAAATGACTAAGGTGCAAAGCATGAAATGGATTTGAAAAGCTTAAACAGAACCATTAAAAGGCTATGGATGAAAAAGTTCAGCTATTTTTCTCCTTTCAGGGTTTCCTCAGTGACTGGTTTTAGCATGAATGGTTGAAACCAGCCAAAGAGCAACAGACTTATCATTAGGCATCTCAGAGCACTATTGCCTGCCTCACATCTCCATGGTAAGAGGGCAGGATGGAAAGAAAATACTAGATTGAGAGAGAGAGAGAAAGCGAGACAGACGGGAGAGAGTGCATTTGTGTTTTTTAGAGATGAGAAAATGAGGACGAGGGCAATCATGACAGGTGGGCTTTGAAGTGCTCTTGTTGTACAGAGCTTTGTTGTTTTCCATTTGCACTGTGTGTGTGTGTGTGTGTGTGTGTGTGGCAAAACCAGACACATTAAATGAACTCCTACACAGAATGAACTCAGCAGATGATTTCTCTATGTGTGTACACTGCAGTGTAGCTTGCTAAGCACTGGGCTACGTAGGTGTGACATGGGTTGTCATGGGTTGGGATGGAAATAAGGAGCCAGGAGGGCAAGCCTGGGACAGTTCGACAGGCTCTTTATGTCCCTTTAATACAGTACCTTAATTTTACAGTAATTACACACACACACACACACACACACACACACACACACACACACACACACACACACACACACACACACACACACACACACACACACACACACCTCTCTCTACCTTTTATTCTCGCTGCCACTCACATGTTAAAGAAATCCGTCTGGTGTTAACCCTTAGCGCTCACTTTTCCTGGCTCCGCCCTTCCATTCACAAACTGGCGTATGACCACACCCCTGCCTCCACTGTAGGACTGTCATAGATGCTGTCACTTACAGCAGGGTTACACACCAGTGAACATTACATGATTCCGGAGACCTTGGACACTGACTCATTCACATACACATCTTTCATAGTGTACCTGCAGTATTTACAGTACCATATCCTGCACATTTAAACGTTCAAATATACAAAATGACACAACAATAATAGTTTTATGGGATTTGTCTGTGAAATGTCTGGCATGTGGAACACTAGGTATTATATAAATTATGCCCAGTTCTGTAATATTAAATTAAAGGCCACCCATGGTTAGTAGAAGGCTTCAGAAATACAAACAGCTCCTTTAAGCTTAACCACAATAACCAGCAAGCCTTTGTTGCCTTTTATACTTTTGATTTTTGTGGTCTAATGAAGCAAAAATAAATTTCCCTGCTTCCTGACAATGCAGGAACATTTGGTCCATAAAGAGTAAAATCAAACATAGCACACAAACTTGTGAGAAAATAAATGATGATAAAAGAAGGAAAGGAAGGAGTTACATGATCCTCAAGTATCACTCTTCTCAAGGCATGTTTTGTCTTCATCATTTAGCTATCTAAATCCTCTTTATATTGTATACCCCCTCTCACTGCTGTCACTAGTCATGTTTAATCATCCTCATCATCATCATCATCATCATCATCATCATCTACTTAATCTACATTGACAAGGCTTTCAGTTTGTGTGTTGTTTAAGCAAAGAGAAAAATGTGCAGACCACAAAGCATCACACTTATATCTCGGATGTTTTGGCACCTTTTCACATCCGTGTCCCTGAAGTGAAGCCAAAACTGGGAAAGCTGAGAGAATGGAGAGGAAGATGTGAACATCCGAGCCAGCTCGCAGTAATGCAGCTGCTGGTAGATTAGCCTAGTCAGCAAGACACCCGGTGGGCCTGCTGAATGAAAAGTAGCTGTCTATCTGATTGCCTGTCATGTCTGTGTCTCTTCTTGGCTCCAGGAAGCGCACACTCTCGCCAGGACCATGAGCGATGAGCCACCTCTGCTGACCACCCTCACGGAGAACGCCACTGTGAGTATCTTCACCTTCACACCACACAGACACTAAACAACAAGAAAAAAAGCAGATAAAAGGAACCCATATAGGTTTGAGGTAGAAACTTCTTCCCTGTAAAAATGTCAAACATCTAAAAAAAAAAAAAAAGCCTCGAGGAACTAAAACTTGGCTAAAACTTTCTTTCATCAATAATAAAATCAATCACTTTTATATTTCTGTTTTTTAATTTTTGAACTAAAATCAGAACAATACTAAATGGATTTTGTTTAACATATTATTCTTAGTTTTGCCCTTTGAATATGTGGAGAAGTTAATTGAGCATATTTGGAAGGAGTCTCCACTGTCGGCATTTCATTACCGGTCAGAGATCTTGCATTTAGAAGTTGCTGTTATTCAGTAGTGTAAGTAGGTGGGCTGTTGAGAGAACGATTGCCTTTACACAGAAACAAACTCTTCATTTGTATTCTGCTCTGCTCTCAGCTTTCAAAGCCACAGTGCTATATGGAGCTGCATCACTCGGAGGCAGCGTAGCTGAAAGTGCAGCAAAATGGCCTGGAAGATTTTAGTACGACTTAAGAGTACTGACTTAACAGTTTGCGTTACAGGGTATATTAATGAGCATCAGAAAGCATCGACACAGTGCAAACCATTAGACCATTAGACCAATTTCCATTAGCATTTTCAGCAGTTTTTTTTAACCAAAAGTTCACAAAGTGTAAAATAGTGAAAGAGCTTAAATAAAAACAACTCAAACTTTTCTCTTTTTAAAATACCATAGCACTGTTGAATTCTTTATTTCGACTCGTTAGATTAATTAATTTTCTCTATTAGCAGCTCTGAAAGTAGATCCAGCTGGAAGTCATATTACACGCATTATATTGCTCTAATAAATAATTGTTTATGTAATAACTTACACAGGGCCTTGTACATGAGAAGACGTTACTTTTTGTTTGGAAGGAGTCTCCAGTGTCAGGGCTTTCTAACAGACATAGAACTGTTTCTTTAAGTTTCAGGTACAGTAATTTAAGTTTAAGATAACAGGAGCTAACTCGTTCCATAGACTGCCTATAACATTTTAATTGCATTGGATAATTGCTATATTGTAAAATCGATAAAACATTTCAGCATATACTGTTAGGAAAATAATCAATATCACCCAGTCTTGTTTTATTACTTATTACTGTAAGGAACATTCTGTTTCAGTCCAATGAGTGTATTCAGTTTTTTAATGTATGGCACATGTGTATTAGCTGGTTTTATGCTTTAGGTGTGTACACTATAGTATTAAGGGACAAGCATCCATGTGGAAAGACTTGTTGCCTGGAGACCGACCAGTGTGTAGGGGAGTAGAAAAGTTTCTCTGAAGGACACAAGCATCGGTGTTCAAAATCATAACCTGTACAATAGGATTAAAAGCCCACTGAATGCTTCAATAGCTGGAGAAGATAAATAACTGCCTGGAATATGATGAAGAGAAATATTCAGCATACTCACTGATTTATGCTCCAGCAGCAACAGCAGCAGCACTTTTTAAAATATTTCGACATGTTCCCACGCAAATTTTCTGCAACAGCCAGATTTTTTTTAGTAAGTATATTTAGGCACCTAATCCTAATCATAACCCTTACCCTAATGGACATACTGTATTTTTAAGCTCTATTGCTCAATTCTTTTTTTTAATACATTCCAGTGTGTGTCTGATTCTTCCAACTCCCCCATGTTTTTAAATAACCCACACAAACTCATGTATAACTCAAGTCAGCTATGAGATTTCCCAACTATTTCTCCTCTATTATATAACAACTACCAACCAGGTATGGTGAGGATTAACACTTGCTTCATCAAAGAGACACAAGAAGCCATCCAAACAATTTTTTTAAACATCTTCTCTTGCTGCATCATGTAGCAGCGTATCATATTTGGAGGAATGCACTATCTGCTCACATGGGGATACATTAGCTCACCGACGCACTAGATTGGCTAGTATTGCTGTGATTGAGATTGAGAGATAGAGTATGCCGTCCCTCTCTCCCAGAGATCATGGTCCATTTTTCTCCCAGGACATTTCTGACTGGGGCTTTGTGGGATTTGAACTCGTGATCTTTCAACAGAAGAATGAATGCTGTTCTGTTACACCGCTCGGGACGCCCCTCAAGGGATGCAAACTTTTGCACTCACTCAACTGCACTCAACTGCATTTCACATTCTGTAAGTCATGCATTGGCCATTAAGTATCCATATTACTTTAAGCTACATACAGTAATTTGTATTCACACAGAATAGTGCTTAATTGCTTACGGCCAGCAATCAGTTACATAAAAAAGTAAAAGATTTCACTACTGATTAAAACATCAGTTGGTTGATAAGGCCTGCTCTTTATGAGACTTTATCTTCCATAATGACCAAAATTAAACTTGCATCCACTGGGAAATATCTGCTTTTAAACACTCATGGACCAATTTAACTCAAATATCATTAGCATTAAGCGCCGGAGTGGGAGATAGTGTGAATACTCTCCCTGTTTAATTAGGAGGATTTAAAGGAACAGAGTGACATTACATACACCTGGTCTCTTGTTTTACACCGAACCCTGAATATCACCTTCATTACAATGAGATTATAATGATTAAAAAAAGGAGGTCTTCCTTATGATGGATTGGCAATCCAAATTTGCAGACAGTGTTCCTGTGACAGACTGTGGAACCATCTTAACCACAACCAAGTTACAGCAGTTGCTGAAAGATTTTCACAACTCTAGGTGAGAGATACACTATAGGGCCAAAAGTATTTGGACACCCAACCTTCACACAAATACGTATATGGTTCTGCCCCAAACTGTTGCTGGAAAGTTTGTAGCACAGAATAGTACAGAACGTTGTTGTTTGCTGTAGAAATACAATTTTCCTTCAATGATACTCAGACAAACAAACTTGTTCCAACATTACCATGTGACATAGTGAGCTCCAGGAAGAGGAGGATGAAGCGGTCCATGGTTTTCCAAGGTTGAAAGGGAAGTGGCCAGTTAACACCTCAGGGATAAACTGGAATGCTGACTGTACACCAGACCTCTTCACCTGATATCAGTCCTCAGCCTGACCTTACAAATAATCCTGAGGCTAAATTGGCTAATTCCTACAGCCACACTCTTAAAATCTGGTAGATGGATTACGAAAAGTAGTGGAGGTTAGTAGAAGTTCATTTTGCACATATGAGTGTGATATTCAGGTGCCCTAGGGCTTTTGGCCATATTGTACTTGAAGTAAGTAGTAACTTGAAGTAACACCCCAGTAACATGGGTAAGTGAGCTTACTCAGATCATAAAAACTACATAACAGAGCAAAGAACATCAGCTTAAGCAGATATGATGGCAGTGAAATAATGGGGTGGGTAAGTTCGGGGGATTTGGTAGAGGCCCAGAGAGGGTTGTAGAATAGGGTCAGCAAAAGTTCACCAATGTCCATGATGCAGGTTTCCATTCACCCTTCTCTCTCCAGTTTAAAATGCCTACCTTCGATCCTGCTGATGCCAGGAACATGTCAGCAGCCACCTTTAGTCCACACAGCTGCTTCCCTACTCTCTCTCTCTCACTCACACAAACACATGTTTATAATAATACCCTTGTGAGGACCTTCCATTAACATAATTATTAACACAACCAATTAAAGCCATCGTACACCTACATCTGACCCTAAACATCTAAACTCACCTATCAAAAGGAAATCTATTTTCTTTCTTTGACTCCAGTGTAAAAAAAAAAAAAAAAAAAATTAGTTACCTCATGGGGTCAAAACTCTCAGGGTTTTTTTAAACTTAGGGAGAACTTTGGACTCCAATAAGATAGAAAAACAAGCACCAAACACACACCATACCTGAAATGTGTTTCCACACAGACTGGTGCCATCGCAGGATAAGAGTTAAATAAACACACTGATAGACTGTATTATCCTGTGTTCTTTGGTATCAAGGGCAGTGATCGAAACTGTATGTGTAGGTGGCAGAGGAACTTGTATGCCCTCTAATCTGTAATTTTAAAATTAATCACATAAACTGTGTGTTTGTGTGTATAGGATGTGCCACTGGCATCAGCCAGGCCAGATAACTATGTGCTGCTGTTGGTGATGCTGTGTGTTTTTGCTGGTGGAACGCTGGTTCTGCTCTCTGCTCTCCTCATCTTCTGCCATCGCTGCTGTCAGAGTGGACGGCGTTACTCGAGGTGAGAGCTCCTGATCTTACGACGCAGATTTCTGCATAGAGGTTACAGATTTTGTGCTCCATCATTTTACGTAGACAGATTGTATAATTCAGCCTGATCGTGAGCCCTCCACAAATAGATCCCAGAACCCACGCACGTACGTGTATCCAACGCACGCAGGTGTGCTATTATGCTAACATCGTAAGGCTCTTTTGATGTTCAAGAAATAACCATCCAAAACAGAGCAACGATAAAGCTATCTTTCATACCAATAGAGAAATCAAAGCCCAGCTGAAGAATAGAGATGAGCTGGTCTGAATTACAGACTAGGAGCCCTGTATGCCTTCGCTGTTCTGCCTGCATGAAGAGGCAATCTGATTCGTGTGGCAAAAGCCGAAGTGACACTGTGTTTATGAGCGATGGAAACCTGTCCTGACAGAGAGAGCAAAAATGACAGTTACACGTATTTCAGGCTAAGTGGAAATAACAGGCATCAGAGTCGTCATGATCAACTGGATTATGAGTGCATTTCTGTTAGCGTTTGTTAGAATATATTTATATCACCACTTCATATTTTCAGTCAAATAAATTTACAGCTAAACATTTAGTGTGTTAGGTTTCACAGGTGTTTGTTTGTTATTAAAGTAAATGGGAAAAAGCCACTTTTAGCCACTTTCAGATCCTTTTTAAAGCTTTGGGATCACAGTAATACGCTGATTTTTATTTTACATCTAAAAATATGGGGAGTGTAAACTTTTGCATTCAAATACATATGCACAAATAACATACTGTTAGTCATGTGCTGGTCATGAAGCATATTTCTTACCCCCTCACACCCCCTCACTGCTTAGGGCCAGCGATGACTTGGAGAAAACCAACACCACATATGTGGAGGAGAGTCAACCTACTCAAGGTAATTAAAAAAATAACATATTTTAAGAAATTGTAACTTTCATTTTGGGTTCTTGCACGTATTACCTTTAGCTGTGGTCTAAGTATAAGTATAATTGTATAGGAAAGTGATAGCTGATTCTAGAGTAGCATTCTTACTTTAGTATAACTGATGTATGTAATAGGAAATAAATGCATTCAGTTAAGTGGGTCCATGTTTGTCTGACAGACATCATCATCAGGATGGAAAGCACAGATACACTGTCCACCTCCAGCTGTCACGGCGACGAGAACACAGAACGCTTCCAGTCATCTGTGTATACGGGCCGACGGGTCTCCTTCAACGAGACGGCTATCTACGAGCAGAGCAAGAAGAACCAGGAGAAAGGCCGAAGGTCAGGGAATATAATAGGTGGGGTTGATTGGTGTGGGTTGTTTTCCGTCACAAACTGAGGTCAAAGTCGAAATAGAAATTATGTTTGTTCTATTTCCGCAAACCTGGATTAGCATAGCAGAAGTGCCAATATTTCTTAACAGGCAGAGATAAAGGACAGAATCACAAAAAACCCTTATGTACATCAGTGTTTGAGATGAGAAATAAAACATCAAGACCACACCATACACCACAAGCCTAATAACTTTGTTTCTTCTGTCTTATAATGCTGAGGTTCATGAATATCACCCAGCGCAATCAGCACAAAAGGACAGTAATCACTACCAGATGCAAAAAGGGCACCTTTCACTTCTTGCATTGTTTCCCCTTCAGTGAAACTGCATTTGCTCTGACTGCTGCTTTAGCTGAGTTTTTAGCTTGATCCCACTGATCACTGTTGCAAAGGGGTCAAAAAATAAATCAGAAAATCTATAGTTAAAGCAGAGATGTTGGCACATCTAAGAAAGCCATGTTTGTTTCCAGTAGGATGGACCACACTAACTTTTTTTTTCTTTGATTTCTAAATGAACTAACGACTAGACAGCACAATCATCTTTTAAAATGTAAATACAACAAGCTTGGCTGATGATTTTCAGCATAGTAAAGTATAAATAGAAACTCTGCTGTTGATGTTACGAGGTTTCTTATGTCATTAGCATACGTGCTTATGACTAACAACAGGCTTGGCATATTTACCTCTTGTTTATCATCGTGCTCAAAGTGCCTTTAGTATTTTTACAATTTTCTTCAGTTTGAATTCTTGTGACATTTTGATGCTTTTGAATTGAACTTCAAGTGACGTCTGTGTGAAATAAGAAGTATGTTTAAAAGAACAAAATCCTAAGCTGTTGGACACACTTTCTCTTTGACAGGTATACTCTTACAGAAGGTGATTTCCACCATTTGAAGAAGGCTCGTTTGACCCATTTGCACATTGCACCTCCAGCACTGAACATCCTGACCATCATGGAGTGTGATTCGCCTGAGAACAGCATCAGCCTGCGAGAGCAGCTGCAGCACAAACCGTCTCTATCTATTTTTCAGGTAATGCAAATACAATCTTGCTCTTAGGTCATATAAACAGTCCATTTTATAACCATCTTGAAATTCAAAATAAGATTTATTTAGGTGGTATGGAAATGATGTTCACTGAGTGCACTGAATTTCTGGGCTCACTCCTGCACCGGATGGTCTTTCAATTAACACCAGACTGCTGCATTAAATAAAACACACCATGAAATACTCAAGTTGATATGATCTGTGTGTCTGTACTGTAGCTTGGTGAGGGCACCCTGCCTGAATCTCAAGTGCCCTGGAACAACCAGAGTCCAAGCTGTGCTCTGCCTGGAGATACACTAAACTCTGTTCTGGATACCAACTTTATTTCCAACACGAATGAAGGAAGCTTTAAACCACCTCGATCAAGAACAGTGAGTATCTCATACACTCTCACTCGGTTCTGACAAGGAGGTATAAAATGGCACTTAATATGCCCAATATAAACCAGGAGCCTTTTCAGTCCATATCACTCGACACCAGAGACACTGCACTACTCATAAGAGATCACTACCTCAGGACTCACGTCAACACACCATCATTCTGTCAAACATAAAACCTCAGCATAGTTGTCGTAATGTATTGGCAGAAAGGCCTTATGAACCATTTTTCACTTAGAGGAACTGTAGAGGAACTTTCAGGGCAAAAGTTAGTTCTTAAAGTTCTCAAAGACCTCTTGAAATTTATTTTAATATGCTGGCTGAACTCCTGCTTGTTTCTCTCACTCTGTAGCAGTCCCACTCTTTGTCTCAGATTGAAGCAATTGGAAGTGCTGCTTTAAAAATGGAGAGCAACCCAGGATCCTCCCAAATGGCAGGAGCCTGTGGAGCATCTGGAGGAGGAGGAGGAGGAGGAGGAGGCAGCTCATCTTCAGGGCAGGGCACCATGCTGCACTTCCTGTCCCGACTCAGGCGACATGCGAGTCTGGAGGGAGCCAGCAACTATTTCACCATCAAAAAGTGGAAGTTAGACAGCAGTAACAGAGCAGCCAGCTTGGACCTGAGAGGTGAGCTGTAAGCAGAGAATGCTCACCATGTTACAAAATCAGTAGCGTTTTCAGATGGAAATCAAATACTGTGATAGTGAATCGCTGTCACTATTTCAGATACATGTACCTTGAGTAGCACTATAGTGCAGTTATTTATTTTTATGCCAATAAATAAACCAATAATAAATGACAAACTGGCATAAAGAAGGGAAATTACCAGACCACAGAAAATCCAGGATTCGTGTAAGAGCTAAATTGTGGACTGGGGTTTCTTGATGATTTTTTGAGAAAAAAATTCTCTTGAGTAAAACATTTCCACAGCTACAGGAAAGGCAGAATTAAGCACCATGTATGGCTTAATGAACAGGCCATTGGAGACCAATCAATCCTGGATCAATAAGTGTGTTGTTAGAGTAGCCGAGTGAAGGCTGACTGAGAGCTCAAAAGTGGCTTCAGTCATAACACGGGAAGATTCAGCCTGCTAAATTAACGATGTAATAATTTTGTTATTCTTCACCTGATGTGAAAGGTCAGCAAGTGTGGAATGTTAATTTCCTCCTAATGAAGCCTAGATCCAATTACATACTGTTATTACTGGTGCACAGGAGCATAGCTTGACCACAAAGTCTGAACTTAGTGACCTCTCTTTGGCGCATTGTGTACATACTTTCTTTACATCAAGACAAAGTATTATGTAGCTGAGAACACCTACGTGAAAAATTGAATTCCAGTTCAGAATACAGAATAGGTGTGCTCAAGAAGTTTAAAAAAGAAATCATTCAAATGTCTAAGCCACCTACTTCTGTTAGAGAGCTAATCTTGAGTAAAATAGACTAATTTTATCTAATACACCTTTAAAGATTTCCCTTCCTACATTTCATTCTTTTGTGCTCGACATCTCTCTAAGGTTCTCCACGGAGGCGAGCATTTCAAAGACAGAGAGCAGCAAGCGAGACTCTGGAACAGGGGGAGGTGGACATCCAACAGCCAGGAGCAGGTGGAGGAAGTGATTTTTTGTTACATGTCGAACCCCCTCAGCCACAAGGTGACACCCCACGACGACTCTCTGCTGGTTCTTTAGAGTCATCAACTACTGGCTGTCCACCCCCACCGGCCCCGCTCAGGAGGTACAGACCTTTCATCTTCTGGCTTACTTTAGGGTGTACCTGCATCCTTTGCTTTCTTTATGCTGACATTCACTACATGCACTACAAAAAGAATTTCTTTGTTCAAATCACTCAAGGATAGACAGCATTTTTTCCTGTTATTTCACAATATTCTCTACAATATTTCACTATATGTTGAGAGAAATATTCGATTTGGAAATGAAATCTTTTGTTGGTCCTAGTGTAAACTCACCGATCAAATCTTTCCCACAAAATTTGCTTTTGGATACAATTCCAATTGAACAAAAGGTTATACTTAATGATAATGGGCCAAAGGACTGCTAGGGCTTACAATTTCACTGACTAAAGACTGTTATGACTCAGGTCTTATTTGTTTTCACTTTGGTCTCCTGTAGGTTAGAGATGAAGGCTGTGTTGGAAGCAAGTCCAAGGGCTGAAGAGTGCAAGACTCAAACAGAATGTAAAATACCAGAATCTCTTGGCCCTCAAGGGGAGAAAGAAGTAGAGGAGGATGGAGATAATGGGGAGATCATACTAGGAGCAACAGGAGGAGAAGGGACTAGAAATGGAGGTGCCTCTGGATTTGGGTTCGTGAACAGACAGGAAAGCCTGGAGCAGCCCAACATGTACCAGGACATCTGGAGCCTACGAGCATCACTAGAGCAGTATGCTTCTTCTGACCTGAGCAGCAATGACAGAGACTCCACACGCAGTGATGCTGATAGTGTTTGTTCACTAGGGGCCCTTGGTGCCTCCAGAACAGGCATGATTATTTACCAATCGCAAGACATAGACGATGAGATTGATGGGGATGGTGACCTTCCATATGATGATGTCAGAGAGCTTAGCGGAAGAAGGAATGGCAGGGACAGTGTGGACTCAGAGAGAGGCAGCGACAATGAGGCTGGAAGCAGGAAGCTTCTGCAAATGGACAGTGGCTATGCTTCCAT
The DNA here is from genome assembly GCF_022655615.1 of Tachysurus fulvidraco. Lineage (NCBI taxonomy): Eukaryota > Metazoa > Chordata > Actinopteri > Siluriformes > Bagridae > Tachysurus > Tachysurus fulvidraco. The sequence continues at coordinate 4,511,522 of NC_062539.1, read as the reverse complement.
TGAAGCCCCATGCAAAGCTCCAGAGGAACTACGGCTGTTTGGAAGCACTTCTGGCAAGACAGCGTCAGAACGCCGCCGGTTCTTTACAAATGCTGGCCGCAAGGAGACAGTGTGTGAAAGTTTCGAGACTCGACTGTTCAAGGAGGAGCTTGAAGATGAAGCTTCAGAAAGCAGTATTAGTATAGAATCAGAGGGTCCTTGTAACACACCACAGAGGGAGCCGAATGTCTCACTTAGAGAAACACCAGTAATGGCGGCAGAATCCAAACCCAGGCCGCGTTTTCGTCGCAGAGACTACAGCATCGATGAAAAGACAGAAGCCCTATTTAATGAATTCTTACGGCACGATCCACAGTTTGACCAGCAGGGTTCACCTTCTCTACGGCACAGACATCGCTCTCGTATTCACCTGCGCAAGCAATGGCAACGCACCAAGCAGTATAGTGACCCCGGAGCTGCTCGCTACTCACCATCCCTGGAGAGACAGCGCAGTTATGCACTGCGGAGAGGAGACAGTGCCAACTATCCATTGGATACACGGTACCACAGCACCCTACCGCGTATTGCTAGTGCTGCAGATGAGGAGGCCAGTGAGGGAGCAGCCAGTGAAGGCACTGAATCACCCAAAGCACAGGGCACTGGTCCAACTCATGAAGACAACTCCAACAGCAGTAACAACAGCAGTCCTGTGGTAAAGTTACAGGAGGACCATCCCACCCTGCTGTTTTCCACACCCTACTTTACAGAGACACAAAGGTGGTCAGTCACAGACCCCAGTGATATAGAAACAGCTAACAGCCAGTGGAACACGGGCATTCACATTCCAGAGAACAGGTATCAGCATAAGGACCCTATGGACAAAAGCTACACGCATAGTGTAGTGGAACCCAGTCCGGCCGATAAACTGGTGAGCAGTCTAGATGAACGACTATATTCCAGCCTGAGGAGGACTCAAGGCAGCCAGGAATGCATGGTGACTATGAAGCACACGTCCCCAGATCTGAGCCAGCACTGAGTACAGGAGAGAGGAATAATATGAATTTGTGATCTTAAGGCTAACCCAATTACAAACTACCATAACCTCAACCATTTTTGGATAAATAATGCATGTCTGTTCCTTCATAATGCAGGGATAAGTGGGTATGGTGCAATCTCAAACTAGGAACATCTGAAAATGTCTGAAAATGTAGTAAAATCCATATGCAGAAAATTATGATTAAAAAAGATGGCTAGTTTTTTCCTGAATAGGTCAACGTTAACACCACTTACACACAACACTGTGAAACTAGGTAAAATAGGGTGTTTTTTTGAAACAAATTACAGGGCAGTTCAGAGTAATAATCACAAGTGTCTACTGCACTTTTGTTCATTACAAATTCTGATAAAAATATCCAGCGGTTTTCTCTCAATGAAAAACATCAGACAGGATTATTTCTTCCAAAGGAAGTCAGCAGTTCTTGATAAGTTAATTACTCTCAAATATGTTTTTTTTTTCTTTTTTCTTTTCAATCCAATGCTATTCTGGAATTGTAACCATACTGCAATCCTAGCACTCCATTCTGTTCAATCACCGCTTTCATGTATTGCTGATTCATAATCCTCTTTCCTCATTCATGTCTGAGATTAAAGCATTTCATCCACAAATTATTTCCCCCATTTGAAGATGAGTTCAAAATCAGTCTAAATATTAATCCGAAACAACCGAAGCTCACCACTAACCATTGCTTTTGCCGTGTTGATGATAAAGGCTGCATTACAAATACAATATTTCATGATCTTGTGGTTGCAGACCAAAATCACTTATATAAGAATTCTTTGGCTGAGAGTTGGTAAAACTAGATCGCTTAATATCATGTACTTACCAGCCAGTTTGCAACCAAAGACACTTGATTAACAACGTCTACTACTTGCTGTTCAGATCTGCATCAAAAACTAAACGTCATTAATAATAGTTTTCACATTATCAAATTGTAGGATTATGATGTGAGAATTATATCAGATATTGCAGAACATATGAACATGATTAAGAGAATTTGACCAAGATTTAATTGCCATCATCGCAGTGTGAGACAAGACTACTGTTATCACACAGGGTAAAGCAGTCTTAACACAGCATGTCATATTGGTGAAGGGCAGCCTCATAAATAAAAACATCAATAATACATTGAAAATAAGGAGCAAGGGAAATTAAACAGCAGTTTTTCAGATGTCCTTGATGGTATGATACTGGCATCAATCTTAGGAGGTGGGCCAGTGGAGTCAGACATATTTCATGATTCTGGCCAAGTTGTCAAATAGTACACTTTCTATTTTATACCCTAATGTTATTTATTGATCTTTTTTTCAGTTCTAATTATCATATTTATTAATGTCATATGTTCTATTAAGAAACCTAATAGAGCTAAGCAGATGTTATTCATGACTAAAGGGATGAGTAAATGGCCCAGAGCTTGGAGAGTGATTTCTGAAATCGATTGTCCATATCAAAAGTCTCAACATAAAAAAACAAACAAACAAACAAAAAAGCTTGACATTTTATTATTTTTTTTAGAAAATCTTGCACTAAACTTGAAATATGCTAGAAGTATTAGCTACAGTAAACTGGATGACTTCATAAATTACCAACTTTAATGAACATTAAATTACTACAGGGGTTTATATGATGGAAATCTAGGCTGTTTAACAGATTCTCCATTGAAGCACCTTAAACACGCATGTTCGTTGCACACTAGTCCTTGTGGACATAAAACTGTCAGAGATCGATGATAACCCCCCATCTCTCATTTTCCTTCTCTACTAGCTCTTTGTTCTCATATTACATATTGATTAGCAGCAAAGAAAAGACAGCCCTTAAACAGTGAGGAGACAGAGTATGTTTCTGCTGCCTGGGTTAGATAATGTAGCGATAGGAACTTCAGAAACTTACATTAAGGAGACTGGAAATGGTCACGTAAGGGTTTATAAAAGATCTACAAAAAATGATGCATTACATCACAAAGCACATGGCAGATTTTAGTTAGCTGTACTTCAACCCCTTTAGAAAAAAATCTTTTCATCAGTAAAAAGTAATTTGGGGTAAAGCATTTAATTGAAAGTGAATATCCAGCCAGTGTAAAAAGGACTGAGTCCGTATGTACTCTAAACTAAATGATTACTATATGTAACGTTACATTTGGAAATGAATCTAGCTTGCATTTGAAAACATGAATGTGTCTAAAATTTAACAGAGTCCGAAATGTAGAGCAATAAAAGTTTGAAGTATATAAATGAAATACTCTAAATATGTACTGAAGAACCGTAGTCATGTGTTCCATGATTTCGGCACTATTGTCTGCGTAACACTTACAAACAAAACATTGTTTTAGAAAAAAGTATTTAACCAATCAAATTGTGTCTGGCAACATTTCATTTTTACAATGTTAATCTGTTGATGGCTACATTTTGCTAATAAATAAGTACGAGGGTTGAATAGAATCCATGCAACCAGCATGATGACGTTCGGGATTTGGAATGATTTGAATTTCAAATGATTTAGGTTACTATTCTTTTACGAAATACGGTTTTTCCTTCAATCATTAATCTGGGTAAGAGCTACACTTTAAACGTGAACCCATCAAGTCAATATCAAAATATAAATATAAAAAATTGCCAAATTTCTTTACCCCAATAATCATTGAGGAATTTGGATGATGCAACTATTAGGAACTAAAGTGTCCATTTTTTTTAATACCTATATGAATGACTCACGGGAAAGTGATTTTTAAGCACTATAAATGGATTCACACAGTTGTACAGCTGACACTTTTATCTGTGTTTAAAAAAAAATTGTTACCTGTACGTCATCATTTGTAAATGTAATACGAGTGATAAGTGCGAAAGGATAAGTGAAAAGATCATTGCTATGGTAACAGCAGTAAGCTAAGAGGTCACGGCACCAACTCTGACACTCCCATCTGTTTAGGGAACAGTAGTCCCTTCAACTCCTCCCAAAAAAATGATGCTTAATCCATTTAGAACATAGTCTGATGTAACCTGCCTCCTACATTTGAAGCATTTACTGTTCATCTCATTGTAGACTAACTCTTCTAACAAAAGCCCAGGTAGACATCTAAAGCAATACTTCATTTATACCATGTGTCATGTCAGATATTTCTCTGTCTGTCTCTTTCTCAAATGGAACAAATATCTGATGTATATGTGCAAGTTCTGACCTGAACCCCATGTAGGTGCTTGAAGACGATAGAATATCAGCCGGTCTTCATGATACATGGATGAACGAACCCACTGCTGCACTCTTGTGCAGTTCTGCATGTGAGAAGAAAGGAAATCATGACATCGGTGTTCTCTGTCGATTCAATGCTATTAAAACTCCTCCCCTCTTAATTTTACCAGAATAAATGATCATGCTTTGATCCTTCATTTGCTCAGAGGGTTTTCTTTAAGTCTGTGGTGTCGATCCAAAAGAATGGATTAGTGCTATGTAATTAATACTTACCAGTTCAGCCTAGTCTCAGTATTTTCCAGGCAGGATTTATTCGATTATTTGTCATGTGTACACAGGGACAGAATCCTATAAACTTCTAAAATAAAATAGTGAACACAGTATTGTCTATAACAGCAGTAATTCAACTGAAATTCCTTCCAGACTAAAAGCCATTACACACGCACAGGTTTGGTCTCTCATGAATGTCCCAGACTCTTTTTTTAAACCTGAAGCAGAGACTAAATTCTTGCTTCTATACTTGCTTATTTAAAAATTTTACATTCTTTGTAAAGTCTTGTCACTAATTAGACCGGTAAAAGTCTGTAAAAACTTTTGCTTTTCTCTTTGCTTTTTACTCTTTCAGGTAAATAATCCATATAATTTTAACACACCATTGCCCACATGACTATCTGCTCCAGAAGCCACAATTTTTAAGGCCCTGAAACAGTGAGCACTTTATCCCATACACTGATATGTTTAGCTACAGTAGTTTTGAGCATTTGGTTTGCTTGTAAACTTCGCTTGCTTTACAGTCAAAATGGACCCAACTGGTAACATCCCTAGTCTAACATTACTTTGTTTTGTGTGCTGGTTTATGTGAGTACAATACTTGCAAGTTAAGTGCTTAGTGTTTAGGGGATAGGGAAGTAAATATACAGTATTGATGCACTTTACATGTACAGCTGTCAAGGTATTGTGAGAAAATGTCAGTTCTGTGTATTGGATACAATGAACATTCAGGGAGAATACACTAGAGGATTGTGCTCTTATTCTGTGAAAACATTAGGAAGTTCCTCACATCCGCAATATTCGCTCCGAGTGTGAGTGGATCAAAATGGAAGTGAGTCACCGTTGCCTATAGGCACTAACAGGGGGGGTTTTATATAACGCTCAGAACAGCAAAAGTGTCATCTCAGAACAGCATCAGCCTCTACAAACAGGGTTTAAAAATAGTGAGCTGCAAAAAAGAAATAAATAGGCTGTCAGAGCCTCCAGAAAAATACATTTCCCCAAATAACACCTTCTGCATTAACTTGAGCAAGGCATTCTAATTAGCCTTCAATGTTTATTTCACAACCCGATACATCCTCGCTTCTGTCCCTTTCTTTCAATTTTCTGTTAAACAAATATAAAAATAAATAAATAAAATAAATAAATACACACGACCAACAGATTTGGTTTGGTTGGGAGGTGTTTTATATAAATAATAATTAAAAAATATTTATTGGAGAAAAAAAAGCCTAATGTAAAACAAAAAAAAAAAACAAAAACAAAAACAAAAAAACCAAGCCAGCCTGCACTGAGCTGGTATCGAAACATCTGCCTGCACAGATCATACCCCCTATTCCCCCCAAAGCTCTTCACAGCATGCAGTTTTTTATTCTTATGGGTATAATTATCCTTAGCATTCTTACCATGGCTTCTATATAATAACAACTGATATCTTTAGTCTTTTATGCCATTCTTTAACACAAACTCCATGTGCACTTTAAACTGCAGTTAATTAACTGTACAAATTAAAAAATTGTCACCTAAAGAACTAAACATTGAGGTCAGATCTGATGGGCAACAAGAGCCCGGCACGAAGGAGGGGGGGGGGGGGGGTGAGGTTCTGCGGGAGACGAAACCGGTTACACGGCGTTGAAGGGTGATCTGTGGCAACGGGTGGGGGGGGGGGGAGACAGAGAGAGAGAGAGACGGGGGGGGGGGGAGTGGTGTAAGAGTTTAACAGATTGAATCTAAGACAGACTCAGAGAGATTAAAATTATTCTAAGAAAGCCTCAGAGAGAGAGAGAGAGAGAGAGAGAGAGAGAGAGAGAGAGTGTAACAAGGGAAGGGGAAAAAAAACACAGGAGTTTCCTCCTAATACAGCATCCCCAAATCAGTCAGTCCTTTCCAGGGAAAGGCCTCAAAGTGTCATATATCCACACTTCCTGCCATCATTTCCGTTAGGGTTCATAGTCCATGGTGAAGTGTTTCAGCATCTGTGGCATGTTTTCATGGCTGGAAATCCAAAAAAGAGGATGGGAAATATAACAAACCTGTACAACAGAGAGAATTGATTAATGACATGCTGTGGATCCTAATGTACAGCAAATACATCCAGTGAACTTCATGTGCAGAAAAACATTTTACTTATAGCTTTAAAAACACACCGAAATATTTTGGTTTTTATGTTCTGAGATATTCCTTGAGCATGTGAGACTTGGATATATAAAGGACTGGAACATCGTAAACATCCTTTCAACAGACGTTATCGAATGCACTGGTGGGAGACTAATGATTTTTGATCGCACTATCAGGCGTCACCCAAACGACGACAGGATGGCTTTGTGATCCTTATGGTTTTCTTGCTCATGACAACTCTGCATTTCTGTACACTGCTCTATGATCATGCCTATTAGTACAATGTTAAAGAAATAAAAGCCAAATTAAACCCAGACAAGTGACTATGTTTTTTTTCCCCTTCTGTAATGACAAACTCTGGCATGGTGTGGCACTTTTCATTGACAAAACAAACTGCATGATCGCAAGGCATCTGTACAAGCAGTGGATCTCCGACAGATTTCCATAAGCGTTAGAAGGCCATGATAAACTTTGCCTTAATAGACCGTGTGCAATGAAATCACACGTTTGTGTTCTAATATATTGCAGTCTTCAGTTCATGAATGATGAATTAATAGCAAAATATCATTCAGGCTTCATTTGTTTACCTCTGTGTGCTTCTTGGAAAACTGGCCACCTCGTGCCGTGCATCAAAAATAACATTTTTAAAAACATTATATTTAGCCTCCCATTTGTGCTGCAGGAATCAGAGTGATAAATCCCTGCTTTTGTCCTCTTTCTGTCTTTCTCTCACTCCCACTCCCAGCACTGTTTATCAGCAAGTGAAGGGTCTGAGTCATCATCAGCAACCACATAAAGCGCTAATATTCTGCCTCTCTGCAGTGTCTGTGTGTGTAATCAGAACATCGTCGTCAACCCCCATCCCCCTTCCCCCTGCCCCAGGGAGAAACCCCGGGGAAAGACGGGAGGGGTGAGGCTGAATTGACAGACGGAAGGAGATATGACGATACAAAAGATGGGTATAAGAAGGAAGGAGGGAGAAAAAAAATAAGGAGGGTGGAGTATGAAGAGAGGGAGTGAGTCATCACGACGCACTGCTGTAGCTCGTCAATGTGAGAGTCGGCATGACGCACTCTGCTTCTCAATTAGGCTTGAGTGACCCACACACACAGACACACACACAAGCTCACACTCACTTCTCTCGTCATTTAATGAGTCTCTAACACTTCTTTTACTTGCCTGAGCTCTCACTCCACTCACTTGCTTAGCATTAAACACAAGCACGCATGCAGAGACATGTATGTTTGTATCCGAACAGAAACAGGTGAGCTGTACGAGGAAGGACATGCTTATGCTACAGATATGCAGACGGAATTCTATCCTTTTAAATCTGATGGTAACTTCTGTGAATCTCTAGTGAACTGTCAGATTAATAGTGTAATCCAGTGAGCTAATGGCTGCAGAGAAAACTGGCTAGCTAACTTACCTAATGATCCTTTAAGTAATTTTTTACAATAAAAGCACAACCTAATTTCAGACTTTAACTTTTTTAATTAAACGTAACTTTTAAATGGATGCACAGACATGGATGACTTTATCCCTCTCTTTTAAATTGGGTTTTACTTCCGGACAAATACGCCACACTTCAGCAATTTTATTATATAAACAGAGAAAAAGGCTAATAAAGTAAATTTATGTAGGAGACAAACAAATAAACTGTGCTTACCTGTACAGAGAGAGGGGCAGGTGGGTGGGGCAGAAGAAGGGGGCGTGGTCATTGCTGTTTGCAGGTGGAGAGTTTGCGGATCTTGCTGGCTGTGAACACGCCTTTACGTGAGGGGTTGGATGAGGAGCTGGAGCGTCGATCTGGTTTGGGCTTCAGTGCTGCCGGTTCTGTCCCGTTCAGACAAACCGGCTTCACCGGGGCACGGCTCCGCACCGCTCCGCACTCTTCCTCCTGATCCTCCTCCTCTTCTTCGTCTTCCTCCTCTTCCACCTGGCCTGTAAACCAATACGCAAATGGAGAGAATTTCTTCAAGCATGTTTGTCTACTGAACAGAGCTATTGTTTAACCAATCCCCTTTGATCCTGTGTGCGCACGCTTACCTGGCACTGTGAAATCCTGAGTATAGATGATGTCATCCTCACCGTCAAACATCTCATCGTCCTCCTCCTCATCACCGTAACCATGGAGATCCTCCAGATAGGGCACCACTGTCATGCTCCTCCAAATGTCACGGGTCTCAGCGCTGGGTGGGATAGGCACGGGTGGCTCGGAAGGCGGATGTTTCTTCCTCACCCAACTACATCCAAATAAAGAGAACAGGGCAACACAAAGACCTGAGGTTACTCTCTGGGTGTAGACCTGAAGCTACTGAGGTTACTACGCTCTGGCTCTCAAAATTTTCTCTTTTTCGTGATTCACATGATTTTTGGCTCTGCATGTGCATCAGGCAGGTGCTCACCATTCCCAAGTCAAATGTGCCTCATTAGAGGTCCAGCCTTTGATTACCTGCCTCGTATCTGTATCTCAGCATGTCTCTGAAGAACATGAACCATTCCAGTTAGGCCAAAGGTGCCTCGTTAGAGGGTTTCAAATCAGCCCTTAATTACCTCACATCCGGATAATTAGCTCAAACTCAAAGGCTAACAAGAATGGTTAACGTCCGTCAAAGGCACGTTGGAATAGACTGGAATAAACAGAGCAACTGAAATGTGTAGCAGAACGTATCACTGCTAAGGTGTGAAAATAGGTACAGCAGCTTATTACATCCTCTGTGAAATTACTAACCTGTCTGCTGTTCTAATGTAAAGGCGTTCTAACATACATGTCTAATGTGAAAGCAAACCTCTTCGTCTAATTAAGCGTCGTTGTGATAAAATATTCAGCCGTAATGTCAGGCCTTTTATGGCATGTGATAAATTATACATACACATGAATAACAAAGCACTCATTTATGTATTGATTTTTTATTTACATTATAGTAGTGATAGTAGTCCTAAAACTTGATTTTAATGTTATTCTTCTCACTATTCCTTACTCCTATTGTTCCCTTCTCCATTTATTCTCTGCCTTATTCCCTTTTTCTTCTCTCCTTCTCTCTGCTCCTTCTTGCATTCTCTCACATCTCACAGATGCTCGAAGGTCAATCGGCACTGCGGAACGTGAAAGCCGTCATTAACGATCATAGAAATCAAGCTTGTGACCTCATGCTACTTTCAGGTCCTTTGACCATGGATTTTCTTCACTGCCCCCCCCCCCCCCCCGACTCAATTGCTCCACCTTCAGCCCACATTTTGCCTACTTCTACACCTACATCACCCCTCATTTAATCTTGACCCATTTTCTCCTTATCTATTCTCTCTATTCTGCTCCTCTCCCACTCTTCTCTTCTAACTACAACATTGCATAACCCACTCTCCTCCCTGGCTTCTTCTCCAGCTCTTTCCTCTATAAAAATGAATGGCGTCACAGTTTGTCTGCTCTGCTCGCACATAATCTAATCTCTAACTGTATTTTCCAGTCCTCTGTGAGTCTACCAGAATGTGCTACTACATGCCCATCCACATTAACCAGATCTTCATGAGTGTTTAAGTGCTCATATGGAATCACAGCCAGCTCTTTAAATTCCGGGCATGGGAGAGTTAATTTGTAAAAGCTTTGAGATCTGTTTTTTATTTTACTGAAAAATATTGTCAGCACCATATTAAATGTGCCTCTAATTTTATTGTGCCACACATTTCAGTATTATCTTTATGCCTGCAATTCTCCAACCTGATTGGTCAGAATATGTTTATTCATTCTGTATTAAAAGAAACTAACGAGTTCTGGCTGAAAACCAAATCATGGGTTAACATCAACGTGCTAGTTCTAATACAATATCGTTTCTATAGCAACGGTTCATTCAGGGACTTCTATGGAAGGCGATTCACATAATCTAATAATACATAATTTAGAACGTTCTACAACTTAATTTACTAAAGTGTCAGGATTTTTATAACGGTTAAATATTCAGAACTAAAATCCAAGCCTTTTCTTTCTAATTTACATTATTTTTTTTAAATTGCAGTGGTATAAAGGACACAAAGCATCATGAAGACAAAGACAAAACATTTTTACATGAAATATTATTAAAATAATCATTAAAATTATTTCCAACAGCTCCAACAACAAAAGAGATTTCACTGAGGACATAATTATAAAGAATTCTACTAAGTAAAGTTCCTACTCCAATTAAAAACACAGATTTACATAAAGTGAGGTTTTACTTGTTGACTTACTTGTGTTGCCTAATCTGCTGTATTGAGAATCTCTTTACAGGGTCGTATTCAAGCATTCCTACAAAAACAAGCAAACATCCCATCAACATTACATCACATTTACAGCATTTAGCAGACGCCCTTATATCCAGCGCGACTTACATTTTCATCTCAATTTATACAACTGAGCAATTGAGGGTTAAGAGCCTTGCTCAGTGGCAGACTGGTGGATGTGGGTATAGAACTCACAACCTTCCGATTCGTAGTCCAACAACTTAACCACTAGGCTACCACATCCCATACAAACAGAGTAAGAGCATTTTCTATACCAGCAAACAGAAGAGTGTAATCAGAGAGACACTTGTAAACACTCTGAATCAGTACTAGACAAATCACTACTTGACCATTAGCTACCCTCTGCAGCTACCAACCAGCCTCGAGGGCGGAAGTCAGAGCGGCACACAAACACAGCGTGTGTGCGAATATGAAAGCCAAAGACTGTAACAAGTGATGACACATTGAACAAAAGAGAGAAAGAGGGGGAAAAAAAAAAGGACCACTGGGCAGAGCTTGTCTAAAATATAACATGAGTCATGAGGGAGACAAAGACAGAAAGAGAGACAGGTGGAGCAAGACAGACAGCGCAAGAAAGAGAAAAACGAAAGAAAAAAAAAGGTGGAATGAAGAACACCTTCAACCTTAATATAGAGCTGTTAGAGTGAATGTGTAAAAGGAGGAAGAATGCAAAAGAGAAGTATGGATGAATGAAAGATGTCAGCATTGTTAGCAGCTCATTAAACCGATTTCATTACAGATTTCAGCACAGAGGTCCCTCTCCTCAGAGCCAAACATCAACCAGCAATGAGAAGAACATGCACAAAGAATACGTGCAGGCTAAAATAACTCAGAAGGAGAAAATACTCATACTGAGATGTGATGGCAGTGCGCCATCTACTGTCTGGACTGATGAAATGCAGCTTGTAATACAACGGTGTAGTCTTAAGCAATCCTATTCTGTACTGGTGAAAACATGACTGGAAATAGCTGTGTACCTCTCAGAAGGTCAGACAGCAGAGGCCCACAATCCTCTGGAATAGTGTAGTCTCCCTTCCCAATGTTCTCAAAGAGCTTGTAGATATTATCTCCCTCAAATGGATACAGGCTTGTCGTTATGTTGTAGCTGTAAAAATAAATAAATGAATTAATAAATGAGCAGATGAATGCAAATGGCAGCTGCTTGATCCTGTGTGATTGTGCATCACTTACAGTGTGACCCCGGCAGACCAGATGTCCACTTTGAACCCTGAAAAGGTGTCCAAACCGTTGGCGATCTCGGGTGGCTGGAAGGCCGGCGAGCCTTGACTCGTCCGACAGGTGTCATCCTCCGCAAACGGGTGGAGAGCCTAGACAAGAGGTCAGAGATCACACGTAAACATAAAATCAGCTCAGAGAGGCAACAAACGCAAACGTCTCAATGTCCATGACATAGCAGCAAACGTCCCGATAGAAATGACTCATAGTAACATTAAGGAATGAGAGGGCTTTTAGAAATACAGCCTGCAATTAGCACCAAATGAACACTCCAGTGGTCACACACATTTGGTCAAATGTCAGCTCTGAAGCTCCTGGGGCTTTAACAATCATCATTTGGTTCTGTGACTCAAAGGTCACGCTGTCGTAAGGGACTCTAGTGTATGACGTGGCTCATAGTCAAGAATCTGTATCGTTCTTCAAACAAAACAAGTCAAATTCCTAACAGATCAAATTACTGACAGTTTTTAATCTAACGTTTAGGGTTCATGAAGACGCATGAGAAGAAAAGTTCCTGTTTTTAAACTTTTATTCTCACCACTGCCAGGGCATGACAAAACACCAGTCATGTTTAGGTGAAGAGATTTTTTTAATCTCCTGATGAATCAGGTCAAATTTGAACGGTAGCAAAAAAAAAAAAGTCTTTCTATGGATGACAAAGTAGTCGTTAAAAAAAAAAAAGTCATGTTAATGAGTGAAAAAAAAGATTTACAGCATGATTAAACTCCAAAGTGGAAGCATTCATCTTTACACGACATAATCGATTAAACACACGCAATCTTTAATTAACCTTCATTACTGATCATTTAGATAGGAAGCTAGACTAGTTAGTAATCCGATAAGATGTTCTAGTCTGTACAGCTCATACTGTATCAGCGCAAAAGATGCTCTGTTCAGAACTTACTCGTTTACACTGAAAGAGTATTAAAGCCCTCGTAGATTTGCAAATGCAAAGCACATTCATTCATAAAACCCGAATACGGTTCATTCGTACACGTTAAACGTCTTTAAAGCCCTCGTCAAATGCTGCTTATGAACTAGCATGTTTATGAGTCTCTTACTGTTTACTAATCTCTAATCTCTATATGTAGTGTGTGCTATATTTTATGTATCTGTTCTGTAGCCTATTGTATTGTTTGTACTGGGTTGCGCACTAGGCACTTTTTAAGTCCTCAGCTCTGTTTTTATTCGATGAAGCTCTGTCGGGCTTATGTATACCTCTGTTGTCTTGTAGCACTCTGGTCCTAGAGAAACGTTTCATTTCACTGTGTACTGCGTCAGCTATTTACGGTTGAAATGACAATAAAAGCTTCATGACAAATTTAGCGTTTTTTTTGTTAGTTTTTTTTAAAACTCTGCGCAAAAGAGACAAACAAAGGAACACCGTTCATCTCACCTCTGCTACGCCCAAGTCGGAGATCTTTAAAGCGCCATCTGTGGTCAGCAGCAAATTCCCTGGTTTAATGTCTTTGTGAACAATTCCCTGGCTGTGCAAATATTCAAGACCATCCAAAAGTTGGCAAAAGTACCTGAGATTTAAAGAAAAGAAAAAAAACAAGAAAAAATGATCGGCATGATCGTGCTTCCTCTGTCTAGATTCAGGTGACAAGCTAACGGTGAGTCGTACACGTTCTCTCCTACATATGGTTTGAAAAACAGCAATTTACAGAAAGAATCAAACACCACAAAACATTGCCTGGTTAACGCAATCATGCTGGAGGTTTATTCTGAAGCGGCGATTAGCTTAATTATCTGCAAGGAAGAAAAAGAGAAAAACAGGGGTCTTACCCGTGAGCTTGAAATACTGGAAACCTTTTCTCTGGAACACTGTCCAACATTTCCTGCATGCCACAAACGCAGTACTCCATTACCATATACGTATCAGAAGAGTCAAGGACGAAAGAAAATCCCATTACGACTGAGTCTCCATACAACGGGTCATGTTATAGTTAGAGAACTCTGTAACCGTTACGTGACATTATACATTACAGACTAGTGTTTTTAATTAATCATCAACCAATTAGATGTAAGCACATGTAATGTTTGTCATTTATTCAGAAAAGAATATTTCACTTTTAACTGCAACCCCATTGGTTCACATTTAAAGGTAAAACACGTCCTGAATCCATAAAATGTGCTACAATAAGGTCTGGATGTTCTGTTCTTTATTCTTCATAGGATGTAACTATTAATCTATATGCAGGAAATATCCCCAATTCACTGCACAGTTGCTCCTTAATTGAATTTTTATGCAACAGTAAAAGTTAAGAAAAAAAAGACAAACTGAAGGTCGCTATTATTTTACTCGTTTCTGTATTTAAAATAAGTCTTTTACAAGCATCTTTTACACGCAAGTTGAGATGCATCTTTAAACAGTGCAGGTGGGCGGGGCTTAAGTGAAACACATTCAAGTATCCAAATTAGTTTTTAAGAATATTTTATAAGCATACGATTTAAACCACACTAAAGGATGGTATTAATGCAAAGTGTGCTTAGTATACTTATTTTAATCTGGCTACGCAACACCTTAGTAATGGCACCGACGAGGGTGATGTGTAAAAACAGTGACGCTGTGTGTGTGTGTGTGTGTGTGTGTGTGTGTGGGGAGCAGAGCTGAATGGACCGGGTGTAAAAGGATATATTTTCTGTTTCTCTTCATTGTACAACACGTCCACCAACTGGATCACATTTTTATGCTGTAGTCTTCGTAGCAGCTGAATTTCCCTGAAGGAGAAAAGCACAAAACAGAAAGATTATAATACAGAAGCATGAGCTGTGGTTGAACATTCAACAAACGTTCTTCATTCTGAAAGCAAAAAAAAATTGCCTTAATTGATAATTAATTTAATTACTCTGGCTAGAATTTCACGCTCTTAATGAACTGCTTCATGTGGCAGGTTTTATAACTCTTTAGCAAACATACAGCACAACATAAATTGTGAAACATTTCTTTCAGGAAAAGCAAAGTCGATGCAATTTAGTTGATGAAACGAGTGTTTTGTGTGTGTGTGTGTGTTTTTTTTTTAAATAAGACGTGAGAATATGTACCTTGCTGCAAAAACAAGGTTTAATACGAGACATGAGAACACAGTTCGAGGACTCTGACGTGGCATTTCACAACCCTCAACGTCTGATTCAACGTCATTCAATTATGACGAATACAAACAGGTGACAAATTAAAGGAAAACCCAAAACAAACGCATCTTACTAAGATGTTGGTGGAGCACAAGCCAGCAAAACAGCTTTAATGCTCCTTTAACACTATTCTTTCCTCAGGTGGTGTTTCTGCGGTGGTGAAAAGAGCCGTGTAACACGGCCACTCCAAATGCTCCTATATAGAGAGCTGTAGTAAAGAGTACTGATAAAGAGGAAGAACATCACAGATGATGTCACAGTTGCACCATTTGAACAAAGATTGCTGAAAACTAAGTGTACGGGAAATGACTCAATATATTTACATTTCAGCATTTACAGGTTATTATGGTCACTTTGGCCAATCATGAGGAGTCACACGAAGTTTTAGGCAATAGACCCAAAACAATGAGGGAAAAAATGGTATCGTTTTATATTCCAGCTTCTAGTCAATAGTACAAAAATCTTTAAAAATCCAGTTGTGGTTTATTGTTTACAGAAGAGGTCATCTGGTGCATCCCCTTACAGAATTTGAAGATATTAAGTGACATTTCAGTTTCAGCCACACTAAAGAGAAAGCCTGGTTTAATGCCGGTGTGACAATGAGCAGTGTATACAAATGAAGCTTACAAAACTACACACACGTCAAACCTGCAGGCACTGGGGTTTATAGTGGCATTTAAAATAGTTAACACAAATCAACAGCAAAATAACACTCACTCACTCACTCACTCACACACTCACTCACACACTCACTCACACACTCACTCACACACTCACTCACACACTCACTCACACACTCACTCACACACTCACTCACACACTCACTCACACACTCACTCACACACTCACTCACACACTCACTCACACACTCACACACTCACTCACACACTCACTCACACACTCACTCACTCACACACTCACTCACACACTCACTCACACACTCACTCACACACTCACTCACACACTCACTCACACACTCACTCACACACTCACTCACACACTCACTCACACACTCACTCACACACTCACTCACTCACTCACTCACTCACTCACTCACACACTCACTCACACACTCACTCACACACTCACTCACACACTCACTCACACACTTTGCTGACACCTGACATCACACGTATTAGTGCCGTTTACTGAAAATTAACCTCCACTCTTATACGATAGCTTTCTGCTAGACATTGGAGCTGGTGGGGATTGTGTTCATTCAAGAGCAGTAATGAGATCAGACCCTGATGCTGAGTTCTGGGGTTTAGTTGGTGCTCCAGTTCATCTCAAAGGTGGGGTTGAGTCAGAATCAGAGCACTGTGCAGGAGACTCGAGCTCTTCCACTGCACCTTTACACACCATGTCTTAATGGAGCTCACGTTGTGCACAAGGGCTTCGTCATGCTGTAACTCAGTTTGGGTTTCTCTGTCCCAATGAAGGAAGGCAAAGTGAAATGTTACAGCATAAAAGGACACCCCAGAAAATTGTGTGCTTCCTACTATGTAGCAAACTGTCTGATACGAGCCGACATGAGAGTGATGTTCAGCATGATGTTCAGGTGCTTCGTATGAGATCAATGAATTCAGCCACTTGTTTTAAACATTCAGAGGAACAAATAATCTTCCCTCTTCCACACACATGAGCTAACAGACACGCAGAAGTGGCTAATGTCACTAACACAGAACAGTAATAGCAACTTAGACTCTTATAGCTAGCCATGGATCACTGTGACACTCTGAAGCCCCAAAGCCACTGTTCTCATTTATTTCTACACATATTCTGTCCTGTGGGGAATATGTCACTCTGTCACTCTATCTATTGCGCTTATACGCAATGCTCCATGAACCTATTTTGTTTATGAAAGAACTGACGAGTTTTAAAAAGTTAAAATGTGAAACTGCGGTTGCTATGGTAACACACGGTACTTCAATCCTTTGTGAGACAAATCCGATAAACTCCCGTGTTCCTCTATATAAACTAAATGAGAGAGGAAACAGCGGCTCTCAAATTACCATCGATCATCGAATTCAGGGACGCAATGGCCAGGGAGAGAGAAAAGACACATGAAGTGAATTCTTTTGAAGCTTTTGGTTATAGTTCACACTGCTGACTTTAGTCCAAAAGCCAAAAATAGCCACAGGGAGTTGGGTGACGGTGCAAACACAAACACACACATCAGGAACATTATCTGCCTATCAGCGTGTTCTGTTCCAGCTCCAATCATAAAAAAAGTCTCAGAAAGAAGTCATGCAGTGCACAGTAACAGCGCATACTAGAACATATGCACAATTAAAAGAGCCCAGATTAATTACTACAAGGTTGAGTCAGGGAAACAATGCATGTGTCCTGAAAAGGCATGTGGAGATGGGAAAATAATCAATGACAGAGTGACGATATATGGCCTGAAATGAGAGAGTGTAACTCTTACTACCGAAAAAACATTTTCTCCCTTAGGACGGCACGTCCCAGCGTTGTACTCCACTAATAATCACGGCAATTTGCCAATTTGAAGTGTATTAACAAATGACATGCTGTACTTTTACATTTAAGGTCTATGAAGCCAGTTCCCATCGTCACTTACAAGATCTAGA
The DNA here is from genome assembly GCF_022655615.1 of Tachysurus fulvidraco. NCBI lineage: Eukaryota > Metazoa > Chordata > Actinopteri > Siluriformes > Bagridae > Tachysurus > Tachysurus fulvidraco. The sequence goes on along the minus strand of NC_062539.1, from coordinate 4,493,675 downwards.
TGTTATAAGATCTAGAAACACATGTTATACATCAGAGCTGCTGGAGCGGTCGGCCATATAAATTCCTTTCCTGTTTACTCTCTTTTACAACCTTTGCATTTAATCCGTTTACGACTTTTAAAAAAAAAAAAGTCTCTCTGTTGATCATGTTTTTCTTTAGTGGTACGGCCCATTACGTTTAACATCACGATACAACCTAGACTATTGAGTCACATTGACATATAAGGGTTAATTGTGAATAAAAAGAGCTTTCCGTCTCTGGGCTCTAGTCGACTGATTTAGGTCCTTTTCGACTCCACCTCAACATTCCTCCAACACCACCACAAGAATGGGAGCGGTTACGCAATACCAGTGCCATTCCAAAGTGTGTGAGAACCAGTCAGGGCACGCTGCCTTTGGAAAGAATGCTAATTGTTGCTGTGAATGAGGAGACTACTATGGCATCCCAGCAATCCATATAAGGCTAATATAGCTCATTTTTGCTTCTCTCTTAACGAAAACACACCTTTTACAATTTTTTCCAAGAACGCTTGAGATTAAAATAAAAAACGCGATCTCCATTCAACATTAACTCTTCTAATCACCAGTAAAAATCCAGCTCTTTCTTGAACATACAGCAACGCACAAACATTTTTTTATCTGATCTGGTGTAAACCCTCAATGCTATTTAAAGAAGCCCCCGAGGCTCCACAATGCAGCATTTTAATTAAGCCTTGTGGTGTGATTAAACGCAGAAAATTCCTCTTGAAATGAGTTAGGGGTAATAAATAAATAAATATTTTGGCTAAGAACATTAGGAATTTAAATTGGTCAGCATGCAAGGAAAGAATTCAGGAGTTTATGGTGTAAACAAGTAAACAGAAAACTCTAAGAAGCCGGTTGAAACTTTTAGAAGCTGGTTGGGTGCTGCAATGTTAAAACACTTAAAAAAAATAAATAAAAAAAAGCAAAACTTTGTGAGAAAACTTCCGCATACTTCGACCTAATCTTTATCTGTGGCTTTTTGCTACCAAGTAAAACATCTCTGTTCTAATAACAGAAGACCCAAAAAATAACAACGATATTAATAATAATAGATAATAAAATAGTAATGTATATTGGTGCTATTTGAAGTATTAGTAAATCTACAGCATTCTGCTTTCTGCAGATGCTGCATTCTTTTTATGGTCTTAGCAGCCTATATGTGCAGTTCTGTTGGAGAACGGCTACCGCAAAACCTTCGCTGTTTTGGTTGCACCTTGCAGCCTGCTGCACTTCTCAGATGACCGACAGCTATGACTTTAGTGCTGAAACATGATTTTTTTTTTTTCCTGCTGTCATCAAGAAGCATGCTGTAGCAACATGAGCCTGGGTGAGAGAGAGAGAGAGAGAGAGAGAGAGAGAGACTCATCAAACAGCTTACTTTTTCACATTTGCCTCTCCATTAGGGATTCTCCTCAGCTTCTTCTTCTTGAGGATCTTTACAGCTCGCCGACACAGAGTCTCAGAGTCCAGCATCTCCTTCACCTTGCCGTAAGATCCCTCACCCAGAAGATCACCCATCAGATACTTCCCGATCAGCTTGGCGCGCTTGCGCCGTGGCTGGTAGATCACCTCAGTGGAGTCGATGCGGTGGATGAAAGTGTCCATGCCCATGAGCTCGTTATCAGGCAGGAAGCCTGTGTGCTGTGATTCCCCACCGCTCATCTTCTCTTTCAGCCTGCCTTCCCTTTCCCTCACGTACACCCTAAGAGCTACAAGGAGATGTGGTCTGTATCTCCAATTCTGACTGGCTGGGAAATGAGAAAGCTACTAGAACAGCATCTGAAAAAAAATTATACTTGATTGCAACAAACGTGCTGCTTTAATGTAGGCTCAGGTAGAACAAGGATGTAAACATGAGTAGTGCATGAGTGCAAAAGGTAACAACGGAGGGTGCGAGGCAAAAGGCCTCAGGTCCAGTGCAAACAAACAAAAAAAAAAAGCAAAAAAGAAAACAATAAAAAATAATGATAACCAGACTTTACTGAGCACTGGCTTTTTGTATCCAAAATACACTGTCCAATCAGAGGCAGGCATTAGCCTACATTTGGAATAACTGGACCCCTTCTCATCTCTGACTACATAGCCAGTACAAACTGAATCAGTTCAGGGATTGTGAAGCTGTCTGTCTCGACTATACAGGCTTTTCCTGCCGGACAACGCAACGTCCTCTAGCGCATGGTGTCCGTCATCCTGTGATGCATCTTCAAGTCGATACAAGTAGGTCCAGGATTAAAAAAAGCAATTCTTCATTCTCTTTAGAACCGAATATTCCAGCACATCGAATCCCAGTTCAACAAAAAGCAAGAAACCTGTAATTAAACAAACAAACAAACAAACAAAAAATCATGATTAGTAACAAAGAAACTAAGAGTACAGTTAAATTCTTATTCAGAATCAGAGTCAGGTTTACTGGCAAAGTTTGTTAACACACACAAGGAATTTGGTTCCGGCTGTTTGTGACTCTTAAAAGTACAGACATAAAAAAAACCCACTATACCATACAAACTATACAAGACAATGCAGATGGTGAGATGAGATACTGAAATGAATTAACATTCTAATGTTAAATTGATTATTGTTTTTAATAACATTATAAAACAGTAGATTGAGCTGTAATTCAAAAGTCACAAGACACATACAGAGAATAAACAGTGGTGGAGGAAAATAACCAGCGTTTGTTTATGAAGTGTGTCGAAACAACGTTGTGAATACTAACAGCAAGCTAGTGTTAATCTGAAGCTTTAACCTTGAATTAGCTCGATATCCATCGGAAGTCATTTACTAGCCAAACAAACAAGGTTAATGACATAAAAACAACTAATTTAAGTACAAGGTTATACATGTAACACACTGGGTTTTAACTTGAAATCGTCGTTATTCGCACTAAGCGCCACTTCACAGCTGATCTTTACCTCACAAACATTTCCTCTGACTTTATTTCGCTAGTTAGGGGCTTTTTAAAACATTTTTTTAACCATAACATTATTTTTTCTTCATATCAAACGCGGCCCCCCTTTTTTTGGTTGCAACTCATTTCTACATGTTCGACATTTCACCTCTGTACCTATCGATTTGTTGTCAAGCTGTTAGCTAGATAAATAAACCAAGCAGTAGGGTAAAGTATTCAATATCCCGGGACTCGATATCGATAATATTTTAGTCATAGTTTAGTCAGAAGACTAACTTTAGGCTCGTCTTGTCATCTAGCTAGCTAGGTTTACTAACATCCACACACAGCTAAGCTAAGTAGCTAACCGCTAATCAGACAGTCATTGCACCACAGAGTCGTCGTGCCAAAGGCAACGCAAATAGCGAACAAAAGTCTCACCTTGGGTTGTAATACTAATACGTGCAAATACTACATATCCTCAGCATTTGCTTCTTCCTCGAGTGTTGTCACCGCAGTCATATATCTCTTCTGCTCTGATCCTAATGCTGCAGCTGCTTCAAGGTAGCCGCCATCTTGTTTACCTCCCCCCTCTCAACTAAATGCCAACTTGCGTCAGTGTGCTAGCGTTTAAACTCCACTTCATATTCACTCTATATTTTAATCTATATTTTACACATTCTAGGTTACACTTACCTTTTAATCGATGCATGTACACGTCCATTTACACTTCCTCTACATGTTACACCCCCTTCATATGTACACTACTTCTGACACTCCCATTTACACCTACTTTATTTTACTGTCCTCGTACGTCCTCTACGATTACACTTCCCTTTAGTTATATACTATACTATATGTTTACTTTATGTTACACTTCCCTTTAATTATATACTATACTATATAACCACTATACTATATATTTACTTTATGTTACATTTCTCTTAAATTATATACTATACTATACTATACACCCACTATACTATATGTTTACTTTATGTTACACTTCCCAATAATTATATACTATACTACACACCTACTTTACTATGTTTATTTAATGTTACACTTCCCTTTAGTTATATACTATACTATACACCTACTATACTATATGTTTACTTTATGTTACACTTCCCTTTAATTATATACTATACTATATAACCACTATACTGTATGTTTACTTTATTTTACACTTCCCTTTAATTATATACTATACTATACACCCACTATACTATATGTTTACTTTATGTTACACTTCTCTTTAATTATATACTATACTATACTATACACCCACTATACTATATATTTACTTTATGTTACACTTCTCTTTAATTATTTACTATACTATACTATACACCCACTATACTATATGTTTACTTTATGTTACACTTCCCAATAATTATATACTATACTACACACCTACTTTACTATGTTTATTTAATGTTACACTTCCCTTTAATTATATACTATACTATACACCTAAAATACTATATATTTATTTTATGTTACACATCCGTTTAATTATATACTATACTATACACCCATTATACTATATGTTTACTTTATGTTACACTTCCCTTTAATTATATACTATACTATACACCTACTTTACTATATGTTTACTTTATGTTACACTTCCCTTTATATTTTGCATTTTTGCATTTAGACTTCCCTTCATAATTCCTCTTTTCTCTTTATACTGGATCAACATGTTAAACTCCTATTTATATGTATACCACATTTCCATTGTGGTGCACTCTCTTATTATTTACACCACATTTACACCTTTATTTACACTTATTTTTAAACATGTTACACACCCTTTTTTACTCTCCCATTTACACTTCCTCTACATGATATTCTTCCCTTTATCTTCCTCTATATTTATACATTTCCTCTATCTATCATATACACTTTCTCTAAATATTACACTATTTGCACTATGATTACCACTTCTGTTTACACAATTTCCTGCTTTCTTTTATATTTACTTTACATCTGTGCTACACCTCTTCTACTTATTGCACCCACTTTTATATTTACACTGCATTTACACTCTATAACAATCCACTTACATTTCCCTTTACACGTCATCAACATATTACAATTCCTCTGCATGCTATTCCTCCTTAGACACCCTTAGTCTTATAGGCTAGATGGTCCAAATAACATGTTTTTAATTAAGTGATTGAGCAGCCCTGTGTGCAGGAGCTAGCACTGGCTAATGCCAGGTTTATCTCAGCTCCTGTTGTGGCTCATTTTGCTTAGCTGGCTGATCTGGGTTATATTTAACCACTATAAACCCTTGGAAATGGCAAGTCGGGGCTCCAGTTACAGTCTTACATGACAAACTTTTGTAAAGCTCAAGACAGATTGCTGATCATTTGGTATTTTACCAAGATGCCAGAAAGTGGTTAATCAATCATAGAGCTGATGTTTAGTTTAAAAAAATCTGCTTTATTGATGTATTAATATATTTTCCATAATGGTCATGTTAAATCACTTAATTGGCTTTGGCTTGCATCTTTTTTTAAAAATAGTTCAACTCATTCATTACAAACATTAACAAAAGAAATCAGTCAGCAAAAACACTCTGTCAGTCATGGAACAATAACCCGAAAATAAATGTTGATGACACACAGAAGTAAAAGATACAGTGCTGTAGCAAGTAGTGTTGGTGCCTCGAGCTCCAGGATTTATGGTTCGCTACTGATCTTGGGGTTACAAGTGGGTTTTCTTCCAAAAGCAGGCTAAAATGTATTAACTTTACATTTTTTCTAGTTGTGAATGTGTTATAGATTCCACTATTTCTATTCTGGCTTTCTTAATGAGATTAAACACTGTTTAGAAAATAATGAGTGCAGAAAAAAGGTCTCGCTTCTCTGTTCTTAGGCACTACGAGAAAGCCTTACTGTTATCCCTCAGTTTTAATAGTACTGTCACCCTATGACACTAATGCAGCAGACAGTTACTAAATTCTTAAAATACAGTACCAGAATCAATAAACATGTTACAAAGATTACAACATAAACACATGTAATGCAATTCAGGAAGGGATTGAACTGCAATCAGCCACAAGAGGGCGACGGAAACAAGGGATTTTTTTTTTTGGAAAGGGCAAATTAGCACTAACAGACTATACTAAATTTTATGCTGTATGAACCTACAGATACATGACTGAGACATATTGTTTTTTTTTTGGGTTACTGAATGGAACAAAGGTTATTTCTCACGCGATTTGCTCCATCATGAGCTGCTTTTGCAACGGCTGCTGTCACAGCCCTTGCACGCTCTGATCCAAGAAGTGAAATTAAACTTGCTGTCACGTTTGTTGCCACTAAACTGGTTAAAAGTGCTCGTGAAAATGGAATTCCCAGTTGAGCCCCTCCACAAAAAATTACAATGTACATCAGAGTTTTAAGATAACTGTCATCGTTAATCAAATTGCTTTCAATCTCAATTGAAGCCTTTCTCTTCTCTTGTTCAATCCTGTGCTCTTCATCCTTGATCCATATTTCAAGTTTCTGCTTCTCTTCTTCACTTTTCTTTATCTTCATCTGCTGCTCTTCCTGTAAATGAATTTGACTGTTCTTCTCTCTCTGCAGACGATTGCGCAGGTGCTGCAGTCTGGCTGGATCTGCACACCGCTTTTCCTTTTCTTTTCTTATCTCAGCTGTTAATTCGTTGATATTGCCTTGGATGTGCTTCCTGCGTATTTGTATTTCTTGCTTCTTCTCCTCAAGGTCTTTAATGATGTTGGCATGCCGATGTTCAGCAATGTGCCTTACTTCTTCCTTTGCGTTCTGAATTTCTTCATCTAGTTTTTCTTGCTTTTTCTGTTCCAACATCTCTTGTGCCTTCACTATAACCTCTGTGTCCTGGTTGGTGAAGTGATGATACTCGTTCTGTTCCAGCAACTCATCCAGCTTCCTCAGGAGCTGTTTAACCTGGTCCTGTTTCTCTCTGATCTTGTTATTGAAAGCCAGGTAACGCCCACCGAATCGTGCAATAAGATCCTGGATTCTCTTGTCCTGTCTTCCCATGAATTGCTCAATCGTCTCTCCTTCCAGCTCGTCTGCACGGGTAAATATGATGATGGTGTGGTCACTGAAGTTCCCCTCAAAAACCTTCTCAATCATATCTACAGTCTTCTGCTGCTCCTCTGTGAAGCGGGTGATCGGTATGATGAGCAGAAATGCATGTGGTCCAGGTGAACACATGAACAGACATCTCAGCACTTCGTCTGTTACTTCATTTTGCTGGAGGTCGGTGTCAAAACAGCCAGGAGTGTCAATCACTGCCAGGCTCTGCCCATTAACTACTCCACATTCCTTCTGGCATTGATTTGTCACTGAACTCATACTTACTTCAGATTGGAAACATTCTTTATCCAAGATGGTGTTTCCAGTGGCACTTTTACCTGAACCTGTTCTGCCCAGCAGCACCAGTCTCAGCTGAGTCACTGGGGACTGGATGTCTCTGTGTGGACTGGAGTTCCTGAACTGGGAACGCTTCATTTCTGGATGCTGTTTTGTATAGAAAGGCAAACAGTGTGAGGTTTCTGTTCGGAAAGTCTGAAAAAGAAAAAACTGTGATTTCATTCGCATTCAAGTCATTCAAATATAAGTACATAAAGCTTATTGTTTCTGTGCTGTTTAACTAGTTACACGGTTTTTAAAACTTTAGGATTAATGGATCAGTATTCTCATTATACTAACTGTATGTCTGATGTAATGAAGTATATTATTTCAGTCAAACAAAAGCATACGCATATATCTTTAAGATTTTAGCATTACTGTCTCTGATGATCTCAGGTTTGACTCTAAGCTTATGGAGCTATCTTTTTTCCTACAAGAGAATGGTGCACATACCCTACATTGAGCCTGACATTCACAGATCACTGAGGAAAAAAGCACACTTATGTTTTAGGCGAATAATATTTTTCAAGGTTGGTTATTTGGTCTAAGTGAACAGCAACATAACCAATTACAATTAGGCTATGTGAGACTTTATCAGAATGAACAGAGTATGTGGCATTTTTAATAAAAAAAACTAGAACATTAACATTAACATAATGTTAATTGTTTTGAGGGTGTCAATGAACTAAATTAGCTAGAAGATTGAACCTTTGTTATCTGGATGGTGAAGTGACAATTCTCGTTCTGTTCCAGCAAATCATCCAGCTTCTTCAGGAGCTGTCTCACTTGGTCCCGGTCTTTTGGGTTTTTGTTATTGAAGGCTAAGAAATGCCCTTTGTATCGTGCAATAAGATCCTGGATTCTCTGATCCTGTCCTCTCATGAAGTGCTCAATCGTCTCTCCTTCCAGCTCGTCTGCACGTGTAAATATGATGATGGTGTGGTCACTGAAGTTCCCCTCGAAAAACTTCTCAATCATATCTACAGTCTTCTGCTGCTCCTCTGTGAAGCGGGCGATTGGTATGATGAGCAGAAACGCATGTGGTCCAGGTGAACACATGACCAGACATCTCAACACTTCATCTGTTATTTTATCTTGCTGGAGGTCGGTGTCAAACCAGCCAGGAGTGTCAATCACTGCCAGGCTCCGCCCATCAACTACTCCACATTCCTTTTGGCATTGATTTGTCACTGAGCTCATGCTCAGTTTAGATGGAAAACATTTTTTATCCAAGATGGTGTTTCTAGTGGCACTTTTACCTGAACCTGATCTTCCCAGCAGCACCAGTCTCAATTGAGTCTCAGGGGACTGGATGTCCCTGTGTGGACTGGAGTTCCTGAACTGGGAACGCTTCATTTCTGGATGTTTTTTTTAATAGAAAGGCAAAACGGTATGAGGTTTGTTTCTGAAATGCTCTGAATGTCTGAAAAAGAAAAAGCCAGTGATTACATACTGACCCAATCAAACATGAGTGCATAAAGAATTTTAATGTTAATGTTTAAATACACTGTTTCTGTGCTAGTTAACTAGTTACAAAACTTTAACTGGCTAGTGTACCATTACCAATGAATATATACAGTATGAGTGAACAAAATGGCGCAGTGCTATTGATCAATATGTAAAATAATAAGATTTAATGCCAACCTGTATTTTTGTCATAAGATTACATTAATGTAACATTTCAATTAAAATTCTAATAAAATGACTGCTAGTTAAGGCCATAAAGTCAGCAGTAATTTTAGCTGAAGGAGTTTTGCATATAACTGAAAAAGATTTGGAAGTATTTGAAAATTATCGAAACAATATTTCTTACATTATTGTGCTATTGCATTTTACCTAATAAACAAATGAGATTATGATCTTTTTATTCTTCTTCTTATTATTATTAGTATTATTTTAATTTACTAAAATCATACTTTTTGCCCTTTAACTGATTTAACAAACATTATTCCGACTCAGCTGTATAACTATCCGAAAAACGAGGAAAAATGCATTAATTACTCACCACCAAAGCACGGACAAAACGTTTCCTCAAAATACAGAACTCTCTCTCTCTCTCTCTCTCTCTCTCTCTCTCTCTCTCTCTCTCTCTCTCTCTCTTTCCTCTTCTAAGTTTCGTTTCTCCAGAAAACTAATAAGAATAAGAATAACGGTAAAACTCTGTGGAAAGCCAATGGGGCCAAACGAAGAGAGCTGATACAGTTACACCGCGAGGTAGATGCTGTGTCTTTTAGTGGATAACCTTTTGATCAGAAAAAAAAAAAACATTTTAAAATGTTAGACCTTTATTGTGGTTGAAATATATGCAAAGAATAAACATTTTTCGGTTTAAGGACGCTTATGCATGGGCATCATTGTGGCCTCACACATTCCCTGTGTGTTTTAATCCTATCTTGCCATTCTATTTTGTTATTTTCTTGTTAGGTCCAGGTGAACACACGACATCTTAGCACTTCCTGTGTTATATCATTCTGCTGGAGGGATGTGCCCCTGCTGTGAGTGCTGGTTCAGAGCACTTTTCTGACACCTAGACTTAAAAACCGCTTGTGTCAGGGTTACTGTGACAAGACAAAAGAGAATGTTGTTAGCACCATTTTTAAATCATTTTAAATCAGGATTCGCCACGTTTGGATGCCAACGTATGTTCGCAATGCCATGAGCATTAACAGTAAAACAACATCCGCCATTGTAAGACTTGGCCCTGTGAAGGCTCTCTAGCCCATAGAAAGGCAAACCGGTTCTTAGAAGGCTTGCCATGGGAACAATTTCGAACCAGCACTCTGAACCAGCACCCCGTTCTTTCTGGTGGAAAGGGGGCAATAAAGAACAAGCCTAGTAGCGTACATATTGGTCCACTTACATAGAACCTCAGGAGAGAGGGACAAATATCTTTCAGTTAGTACTAAACTTCACTTCTTTGGTACTAATCCTATCACTAAACACAAAACGAATTACTCTACTGTATTATACTATTCTAAACCTATGACTGATTTATAAGCTGTAATAATTACTTAAATAATGTATCTAAACTGTTAAAATAATACGTTTGACTGAGTGTATGTGGTTTTCAGTGGAGGATTTGGTACATTGAACTAGGGTTATTTAATTAATTATTAAACATTAAACATTAAAGGTTTAACATCTCTCCAAACAAAACTCACCAACTGATAGCTGGAGTTGCCAAAACAGATCAAAGTACTCTGTTTCTCCTGCCAGAAGCTCATATGAAATGTAGCAGAGACACATCAGGTAACAAAATCAGCAAACACAATAAACAACAACCTAACAACAGCATGTAAATGTACTTGTACCTGTTTTTAAATAAAAGTATCACAAGGCAGGTCTAACCTATTTAAAATCAACCCTGTGGACTCTAGAGTGAGTGGTACAAAACAACTCTTTAGCAGTGTTTACATACTACACTTTATTAAGCTCATTTTTCCTGAGACCAAAGGAAGGATTCAGAACATCATATCTATCCATATCCATGTGGTGAAATGGTTTCGCTGTATTGTCCTTTTTGAAAGAAACCTAAGAACATGGTTCTGAATGGAAAGCATTATCATTGCATCAATTTTTGTTGTTGCTGTGTAGTCTTTGTCCTTCAACCCACCCACAATATACAATAGCAACACAACCATTCCCTCAATGCTTTGATACTTACGGCATGAAGGAAATCTTGTTTTTTAGTGATATGACATCAGTAAAATTGATTTTACACATTGTACAACATCTGCATTAAAAGAATCAGTGTATGTTTATAAACACAATATGATCAGAAATGTATATGAATTAATGAAAACAAGACATGCGTTGAGACATCTCAAATTGATTTTATTTTAAAGGATACATTATTAAACCGGATATAAATAATCAAACTGAATCCCAAACACTGTTACATGAAAACACGCTCGCATATCTGATTACTGAAAAGTTTACATGCTATTAGGATAATAACATAGACGTAATTAGAATTACAGTTCTAGTTACTGCATCGCTTTTACTACTTTACTAATAAAATGTATTGTAATTACTGCATTAAAGAGAAGCCCAAAGATGGAGCTGCTTTGTTCTAAACACTGAAGAACAGAAGCAATACACTGACTGTGATTAGTACCTATTAGCATATTCTAAAACACAATGAATAATACAAGAGAATATGACTGTAATAAAAAGGTAATTTTTAAAATTTTTTTTCTACACTACAAGCATCGGATATGAAATAATACCACCAGACAGACTAGAGCAGAGGCGCTAATCTCATTTTATGTAACAGGTCTCATTTAAGTTTGTCCAATGTCACATGGGTCAAATTGAATATTTATCACTTATAAATCACTTTTATTACTATTACTATTACCATTTTCATGTCCAAATGATGGCTTTACCACACAGGGTCTTCCATAAATATTCAACTCCAACCTGAACCATTTTGTAGTGTAACAAACTAGATGTAAATTGGATTATATTGGATCAATGCATGGATTTATGTAGTAAATAGAAAAGGTAATATTAAATGGATTATATTGATCTTCTAAAATTTTGGATTATATGTAAAGTTGGTAGTTTCCTAATGGAGAGCTTGGTTTATTATTCTGATAGAAAAACAGATACATACTTGATTCAATTCGCTTCAGTTCAGTTTACACAATTCTATTATCTGTGTCTGATTCTCATCCCTGGTTTAATGAATTACAAAATTATAGACTCGTCCAAACTCTCATGATAAGACAGATATATTTTGGATTTTGTGTTACTGAATGGAACAAAGGCTAGTCACCATTGGAGCTACATTTGCTGCTGCAGTAATTAAAGGAGCTGCTTTTGTAGCTGCTGCAATCATGGCGGCTGCAACCTGTGGTCCGAACAGTGCAGTTAACTCTGTTGCTATTCCTACAGGTGCTGCGGTCATAAAAAGTGCAGGTGCAAGTGCAAATACAGCTCCAGCTCCAACTCCAGTGCCTCCCAAAAAAATGATGAGGTACTTCAGGATAGTTATATATGTTTCATTGTAATACCATTTCTCTTCATCATTTGAAGCCTTTTCTCTTTCCTCTTGCTCTCTTCTTTGCTCTTCTTCCTTCATCCATATTTCTACTTCCTTAATCTTTTCTTCACTTTCCTTTATCCTTAACTCCTTCTCTTTCTCCAGGTTTCTGACGCTGATTTTTGCATTCTCTAGAGATTCCTGCAGCAACTGCAGCCTGTGTGGATCTTCATAAAGGTTTTCACTTTCTTTGTTAATCTGTACTGTTAAACGGAGGATTATACCCTGGATGTGACTCCTGCGTCTTTCTATATCTTGCTTTTCTGCCTCAAGGGCTTTATCAATGTCAGACTTTTGACGTAAAGCCATCTGCTGTACTTCCTGCTTGGCCTTCTTAACTGCTTCATCTAGTTTTTCTTGTTTTTTTTGTTTCAACATTGTTAGTGCCCTCTCTACAGCCTCTGTCTTCTGGTTGGTGAAATGACGATACTCGTTCTGTTCCAGCAACTCATCCAGCTTTCTCAGGAGCTGTTTCACCTGGTCCTGTTTCTCTCTGGTCTTGTTATTGAAAGCCAGGTAACGCCCACCGAATCGTGCAATAAGATCCTGGATTCTCTGATCCTGTTTTCTCATAAAGTTCTCAATCGTCTCTCCTTCCAGCTCGTCTGCACGGGTAAATATGATGATGGTGTGGTCACTGAAGTTCCCCTCAAAAACCTTCTCAATCATATCTACAGTCTTCTGCTGCTCTTCTGTGAAGCGGGCGATCGGTATGATGAGCAGAAATGCATGTGGTCCAGGTGAACACATGACCAGACATCTCAGCACTTCATCTGCTATTTTATTTTGCTGGAGGTCGGTGTCAAACCAGCCAGGAGTGTCAATCACTGCTAGACTCCGCCCATTAACTACTCCACATTCCTTCTGGCATTGATTTGTCACTGAACTCATACTTACTTCAGATTGGAAACATTTTTTATCCAAGATGGTGTTTCCAGTGGCACTTTTACCTGAACCTGTTCTGCCCAGCAGCACCAGTCTCAGCTGAGTGACTGGGGACTGGATGTCTTTCTGTGGACTGGAGTTCCTGAACTGGGAACGCTTCATTTCTGAATACTCTTTTAATACAAATGCAAACGGTATGAAGTTTGTTTCTGAAATGCTCTTAATATCTGAAAAAGAAAAAGCCAGTGATTACATACCGACCCAATCAAATATGACTACATAAAGAATTTTAACGTTAATATTTAAATACACTGTTTCTGTGCTAGTTAACTAGTTACGAGGCCTTAGATACTTTATTATTAATGGATCAGTATTCTCATTATACTAACTGTATAATGTCTAATGTAGTATTTCAGTAACACCCAACACATCTTTACGTGCTAACTAGAGAATTATTAATTCATATGGAAAATGCTTAAATGAAGTCGTATAATTGCTGTGTATTTGGTTAACGTTGTCACAAAATTCTATTCAAATTTTGAAGATTTTGAGTGTGTAGTGGTTAGCATAACTGTCTCTGATGTTCTCAGGTCCGATTCCAAGATTATAAAGCTGTGCTAAGTTTTGGATAAGATAATATGTAAAAGCCACCAAAAATAGGTTGGTCTTCTGGTCTGGCATCCTCATGGAAGCCAGAAAATATATAGGTTTAGGATGAGGATAGAAAAGTTTTGTGAATATAACTTAAAACTATTTGGATGCCTATTTTTAGTCCAAACTATCTATCTATCTATCTATCTATCTATCTATCTATCTATCTATCTATCTATCTATCTATCTATCTATTTATTTATTTATTTATACAAAGTTATAGATAGATTATAAAGTATACAGCATATTAACAGCAGTAAACACTTGCCCCATTATGAGGGTCAAACTATGAGTCATTTCATCTCATTTCTATAAAATGTGCTAAATTTTCTGTTCCTACAGGATCATTTGTGTGTATAAAATGTTGTGGCTCAGTATAAATCTGCCTTATATTATCTTATCTTATTCTTAAACAGAACAGAAATTATGTTATTTTCATGGAATATGATATTTTGTCTGAATAATCATGATAGCCCTTTAACTGACTCAACAAACATCACTCCTACTGAGAAGTCTAACTCTGAGAAAAATGAGGAAAGATGCATAAATGTCTCACCTTTTTCCAAAGCAAAGACAAAAAGATGTCTCTGTCGACGAAAGTCTCTCTCTCTCTCTCTCTCTCTCTCTCTCTCTCTCTCTCTCTCTCTCTCTCTCTTCTACTTCCTTCATTCTTACTCTCTATGAAAAGCCATTGGGATCAAAAGAAGAGAAATGGTACAATACACCCAATAGAGGGAGTGTTTCTTTTCTCTGCACTTGGAATGACTGTATTTTACAGTCAGTAACATATACATATAACATATAAACAAACATATAATGCTATTTAAATGTTGACACTGATGTTTTCTTTTTTTTATAATTAGATTAGGAATGTTCTAGATGTGGTGTCTATTAGTAATGTTAAATTCTCATTTTTATGTTTATTCACACTAACAAAATTTTAAGATGCAAGACCTTTATTTGTGGTTAAGATAAATGCAAAAAATATAAACATATTTCAGTTTTGTAAAACCTGATGTTTCAGAACTACAAGCAGGACCATAGTAGTTGCTCCACAGTCCTCAAGTTTAACCTTTACACAACTTTATTTTGAATAACTGGATGAATCTGTACACTCATTTTAATATGTTTACAGAATATACTTTGAAAGAATGAAGTATAGTATTTTTGTAACACCAACACAACCTGTAGTATCTATCTATGGCTAGTGTCCCATTACAGATGAATGTATATTTGAGTGAAATACATGGTTTACTTATTCTAATATGAATAAATTGAGCTAGCTTAAACATAAAAATGAGCAACATACTGGAAAAAACTGGAAAGAATTCCCTGAGAGCTGAACAAAATTTGTTTGGTTTCATTTTTGTTAATCAATGTGTTATGGGAAACTGGTAGCTCAGTGACTAAGACCGTGGCCCACTGATTGAAGGGTTGTGAGTTCATATCCTACCTTTGGTATGGTGCTACACCTGGGTCCTAAGACAGAACTGTAAATAAAGGTAAATATTAGCCACTTTGGGTAAGCATATCTACCAAATCTCTAAAAATCTATCAATCACTTCTTAATTTATGTGATTTTCCTCACATACTGCATCTAACTAGAAAAGCCACCAAATATGGACTGTTTATTTGAATTTGCTTGTATGTCACCGGATTTTTTGTCATTATTTATGTTACTTGGCTAATTTTTGTTGAATATGTTGTTGTAAAGTTACTTATGCTTAGGGTGACCAGATTTGGGTGTTTGTAAAAGAGGACACTTCAGCGCGCGAGAGTGGGGGGTGGGGGGGTTGGTTTCGTATATGGAACTATGAACTTGTGAATTCATACAAATGTGTCAACAGACATGGTGACTATGTATGATAATGAGCTCTATTGGCTGGCCCAACGCTAACAGAAAAACACTGCCTCAAAAGGCTATTTTGAACACTTGAAAGTTTTAAATGTGCAAAAACAAATTATACATTTGTATACAATGTAAAGTATAGTCACAACAATAATTGCACAAAATAATACATTTTAAAGTTGAAAAGTGGAACAATGGATGATACTTTTCAGTCCTCCTCACGTGGGGCATATTTTTCAGAGGACTGAATCTTTCCCAACAGTCTACGATTACTCATTAAGTAAGAATGGAAGTCTTTGCAGGTCACTCACTCACTCACTCACTCATTTTCTACCGCTTTTATCCGAACTACCTCGGGTCACGGGGAGCCTGTGCCTATCTCAGGCGTCATCGGGCATCAAGGCAGGATACACCCTGGACGGAGTACCAACCCATCGCAGGGCACACACACACACACTCTCATTCACTCACGCATTCACACACTACGGACAATTTTCCAGAGATGCCAATCAACCTACCATGCATGTCTTTGGACTGGGGGAGGAAACCGGAGTACCCGGAGGAAACCCCCGAGGCACGAGGCAAACTCCACACACACAAGGCGGAGGCGGGAATCGAACCCCGACCCTGGGGAGTGAGGCGAACGTGCTACCCACTAAGCCACCGTGTCCCCCCTCTTTGCAGGTCATGTTCTTGTAATTGTACTGAGTGCACAGAATCCCCTTCAGTGAATCAACAGACTAGCAATTCCTCTCCTTGGTCCACTGGGCTTGCATCAGTGAAAACATACACTCAACATTTGCATTGTGAGCAGGTATGGCAAAAAAAATTGAAAAAATCTTAAGCAGCTCTGAATGAAAATCAACACTTTTGGATCTTTCAAAGAATTTGGTCCACCTCTGGTGTGCTTGAAGATCACTGAAGTCTGCATCACTGTTACTTCTCTCAATGAAATTCTTTAGATTGGTGACCTGATCAAAGCACTTTGAATCATCAATGTCCACCCCTTTCCCAGCTAGGTGCCTGATACAGACCTCTACGTCATTCCAGACAGGAATCTCACTCAGATCCATTCACATAAAAGTGGAAAACTCCTCCATGGGTTCCATCCATCTGAACTTTGCACACCGCCGTTTTTCCAATCAAAATACAGAATGAGCAGAGGGAATATCTTTACTGCTCCATGATTGCTGCCATCAGTAGACACGCCACAGTAGGGGATATCTTGAAGTGCTTCTAGCGCAACTTCAACAGAATGTGGGGCTATCACAGTATTTACAATTGCCTCTGTATTTGTTCGAGCGCTTGAGAATTTTTGAGCTGTTTTAGAATCTGTGAAAACCTTTAACAAGCCAGATGTGCAGTCCATTGACCTGTAGCTTTCGTGGTGCTTAACCGTGTAGCATAGGCAGCCTCAGCAGCAGTGACAGCTGCACTTTCGTTTTTACTTACGAAAAACTCCGTCACTTTAGCTGATAAGCTCTCGCCCCTCGCTGCCTTTCAATGCTTTGCGAACATATGTGTGCCTCTAGGACCTGCTTTGCAGGTCAGGCACTCAGCTTCATGTTGATCTCGACCGAGACGAAAACATGGAAATTACACTTGCGTTTCGGCATGGCTGAAGATGCCGGGTAGCCATGCAGCCATGCGCTTTGCCAGTGGTAAACAAGGAAGTTCGCGCTTGAGGTGACTGACCAATTGAATGTGTACAGAGAATACTACCGACCAATGACGGCAGCTCTACACCCTACACTTCCACTCAATGCAAAGCGAACTGTATGCGGAGGGCGGGACTAGTATGCGAATGAAAGAGAGAGCAATGCAAAAAAATCCCGGACGATTTAGAAATTCCGCCCGGACACATTTTTAGGTTTCAAAAAGAGGACATGTTCGTGCAAAAGAGGACGTCTGGTCACCCTACTTATGCTGTTCTGATTTTATGTAGTCTTGTCATGTCTGATTCCTGTTGCATGACTTTTTTTAGTATCTTGTGCAAAGATCACTGATCTAAGCATGGATGATACAATAAAAAGTCTTCAGCTTCACAAACTTAACTGTTTCTCTCACAATAACAAGAGCAAGCATAATAACAACAGTAATGAAACAGTGACATCTAGTGGTCATTCCAGAAAGTATGTTCCTTTACAGTAAACGCATTCACCACAGAATAACATCAGTTGTTTATCTCTCTCTCTCTCTCTCTCTCTCTCTCTCTCTCTCTCTCTCTCTCTCTCTCTCTCTCTCTCTCTCCCCTCTTCTAAGTTTCGTTTCTTTAGAAAATGAATAAGAAAAAGAATAACGGTAAAACTCTGTGGAAAACCAATGGGGCCAAACGTTGGTACACCGCGAGGTAGATGCTGTTTCTTTTAGTGGATAACTTTTTGATCACTGTTCATGAAAAACATTTAAAAATGTTAGACCTTTATTGTGTTTGAAATATATGCAAAAGATAAACATTTTTCGGTTTAAGGAAGCTTATGCATGGGCATCATACTGGCCTCACACATTCCCTATGTGTTTCAATCTTATTTTGCAATTCTATTTTGTTATTTTGTTGTTAGGTCCAGGTGAATATCTTAGCACTTTCTGTGTTATATAATTCTGCTGGATGCCTGTTCTGCCCAGCAGAACCAACCGCAGTCAAGTTGGCACATTTACATGGCGTTGGGCAATGGCGAATGTTTGATTTTGACATTGGTGGGGACATAATTTGACATTGGTATGGACATAATTTGACATTGGTGGGGAAAACATTCCCCGTATTTTGTGCATAAAACTGTTGTTATAAGAATACATTCTTGTTCACATACCGGTAGCCTGCATAATCACGTTGCATATTGCTTCACAACGGAATATAGCTGCAGCCGACCTCAACACATTAGAGAGAAAGACAAAGCCAATCAAACAGCGACGTGGGTTAGAGAGGCAGGACTCAAAAAAGGCAAAGGCCAATGATTTTAGAAAGGTGAGTTACAGAGGCTTGATTCATTGCAGGGGGTAAATCTGTTAACAGTTTATGTTCCTCAAGTTGCGCTATTTTTAGAACTCCGTTGTAAAATATTTTAATCTTATTTAATGATCCAAGAACAAGTCAGTTACCATGGTACATCTACTGAAGGCAATGATAATGAAAGATAATGTTTCATGCCCCTCATGTCCCTATTCCACCAAGGCCGTTTGAGTGCTGGTTCAGAGCCGGAGCCTAATTTAAAAACAGGTTGTTGTTTTTTAGACACCCAAAGCACCGGCTCTGAACCAGGAAAAGTGGTTCTTAAGTAGCACCAAAACATTGCTGGTCTAGACTTAAGAACCGCTTGTGTCAGGGTTATTGTGACAAGCCAAAAGAGAATGTTGTTAGCGCCATTTTTTAAATCATTTTAAATCAGGATTCGCCATGTTTGGATGCCAATGTAGGTTTCCAAAGCCATGAGCATTAACAGTAAAGCAACATCCGCCATTGTAAGACTTGGCTCTGTGATGGCTCTCTAGCCCATGGAAAGGCAAACCGGTTCTTAGAAGGCTCGCCTTGGGAACAACTTCGAACCAGCACTCTGAACCAGTACCCGGTTCTTTCTGGTGGAAGGAACATAGACTACATTTTGGTCCACTTACACACAACCTCAGGAGAGATGGACATCTTTCAGTTAGTACTAAACTTCACTTCATTGGTACTAAACGCATTTTTTTCGGTAAAAAAAAATGCGGATGCTCCGCATCCGGTTTCTCCGCGGGGGGCGCCGCCTCACTTCTGGGTTGCGGGCCATGTCGCCAGCCCGAGTTTTGTTTTGTTTTTTCGGTGTCCTGTGACATCACCCCACATTTGTCGCATTTTTTGGCCTCTATGGATTTTCTGTTCTGTGGAGTATTTTTTTCTTTCCCACCCTCCCTCCCTCCCCGTTCCTGGTTCCTAAAAGGTTGGACTGGCTGCAGTGCGTCGGGGGTAGCACTCGGCCCGGCAGCTTGGCTGTGGACGTCGCTCGTTCCCCCTGCTCGGCTGTGGACGTTGCTTGTTCCCCCTGCTCGGCTGTGGACGTCGCTCGTTCCCCCTGCTTGGCTGTGGACGTCGCTCGTTCCCCCTGCTCGGTTGTGGACGTCGCTCGTTCCTCTCTGGCTGCACTGCCGTGTGCCTTGCTCCCCCCACCTGCCTCGCCGTGTGCCTTGCTTCCCCTACCTGCCTCGCCGGGTGCCTTGCTCCCCCCACCTGCCTCGCCAGGTGCCTTGCTCCCCCCCCACCTGCCTCGCCGTGTGCCTTGCTCCCTCCACCTGCCTCGCCGTGTGCCTTGCTCCCCCCACCTGCCTTCGCCATGGTCCTTGCTCCCCCCACCTGCCTTCGCCGTGTGCCTCGCCCCCCTCTCCCGGACTTTGTCAGGATTAGGTGCTTCGGGAGCCGTGCCTCAGAGGAGGGGGTACTGTCATGACTCAGCTCGGACTTTGGCCACGTGCACTTGTTTGTTTATGTTTCTCGTCACATGTCTGCCCTGCCCTCATCTGTTCCTCCCTGTTTCCACACCCGTTCCTAATTGTATCTGATTGTCTTTTGTATTTAAGTGTGCCGCGTTGCCGATGGCAGCGTGGAATCTACTGTTGTCTTGTCTTGTCTTGAGCCTGTGTCCTGTTTAGTGTTTCCTTTGTTATTAAACCCTGTTTATTTTGGCTATCCTGTGTTTGGGTCCACTTCCTTGCCCCGCGTCATGACAGCGTTATTATTGCGTCATATTTTTGTTGTTGCTGTGTAGTCTTTGTCCTTCAACCCACCCACAATATAGCAACACAACCATTTCCTTAATACTTTGTTAAAACAGATTTTTATACATTGTAGAACCTCTGCATTAATAGAATCATGTAAGAAATTACAGATTGTATGCACCCAGATTCCACTTCAAGATACACGTTGGAAAGAGATACTTCATAAAAAGATAAGGTAATACGTTTAGAGCTCTCAATGAACAAACATGATTAAACTGTTAGTATGGGAGCGGCAGCAGGACATCACGGATCGCCACTAACAAAGGGTCTACGTGACCATGATTACAATTTAAAGTAACCTTTTGTGTGATAACTGTAACAATATCAAGCCAAGGTGTATGTGACCATGATTAACATTTAAAGGCATCTGGCCAGACAACGATGTGTGACCCAGACATTTGGGGGACACTCAGTTCTTATGCTCAATACACATTTAAAGTTAAAGCCCATTTGAACTACAAAGAGAGAAAACAGTATAAAATGCATGGGCATGATTTGTCCTATGTCCTTCTTGACTAGGACAAATCTAAAAAAGCCCACTGTCCTGGTTTTAATTTGTAAACTTCCAAGATTAAAATTAGCACTAACTGAATTCAACTTGATCAATGCTGATAAGAAGCTTAGTTTTAATCAAGGTTCATATATAATAGTTATATATGATATACAGTGATTTTACTTATAACTACATTAATGCTGTTAAAAAAATGACAAAAATTAAACAATGAGAAAATACCTCTTACTTTAGTGCTGAGCTTTCTGTGTAGGTGAAAGTGGAGGTCTGTAAGAAAAGCGTCATTTCATGATGCATTTGTGCAGGATTTATACAAATTAGCAAACAAAGCAGATACTTTACCTAAAGGCAGTACACAAATAAGTTAGTTTCACTTTTGTTTTGGTTTTCACTCTTGTATTGAACCGATTAGTCTTTCCATTAGTCCACGGCCAGGTGGATAAGCGCCCGTTGCTGACCCTGAGACTCCCCCCCTACCTAATTTGGGGTTGTAACAATGTGACCATAACAATACATTTACATTTACATTTACAGCATTTGGCAGACGCCCTTATCCAGAGCGACGTACATAAGTGCTTAAATCTCTAACATTGAATACATTAATGCTGGTTCACTAGGTTACATACTTAAGATACCATGAGTTTAAAACATTTGTTCAAAGTTACAATGAAAAAGTGTCAAAGGTTTTTTTTTTTGTTTTTTTGTTTTTTTGTTTTTTTTAAAATGCAAAAGATAAGGAAAGAAGTGCTAGTTGAAGTGTTTCCTGAATAAGTAGGTCTTCAACCGCTGCTTGAAAATAGCCAGTGACTCAGCTGTCCGGACCTCTAGGGGAAGTTCATTCCACCACCCAGTCGGTGGTGGATTCTGGGAGGTGTAGTCTGGGAGAGCTAGTATTCTGGTGAGGCTTCTCGGTGTTGGTGTTCAGTGGGCGTGGGTGGTGCGCTGGTCGTGACATTAAGTGTACTGTAGTATGCATAATATCTCTATAGTTTACTGCAAATAAGAATTACCTTAGTATGTTAACCAGTTATACCAGTTAGAACAAACCCAGAAACAAGAGGTTAATAAAATTAAGTCTAAAGAGTTAGTAATGGTGAAAAAGCCAAGCACACTGTATTTATGACAAGATAAAAAAATAGCTAGCTAGATAGATAGTGTCAGGATCTAGACCTGATATTTTACTTGTGCCATGTGGTATTTTGTTCACGTTTCATGTTCACGTGTCTACCCTGCCCTTGTCTAATTCCTTCCTGCCTCAGCACACCTGTTCCTCATGTGTCTATCATCTTTGTGTGCTCGGTCTTGGTTTTATTGAGGTTGGGTTTGTTTTCTTTTCCCAGTGCGTTCCTGGTTTTTGTATGTTATGTTACATTTAATAAATCGTGTTTTTAGCTATCCTCGTGTTTGTGTCTGAATTTTATCACGAAGACACCCCCGTTTCCTGACAGATTGATAGATAGATAGATTTCTATAAATATCAAAAGACAATGCTGGGTAAGTGAAAATAGCTGGCATTGCCCAGTATGCTAGTCTTGAAGATCAGCTTTATCTTATAACAAGATATTCTGATGCAGTAAAAAACAGAAATATATTTTATTTATGATTATACGACTCTCTATACTCTTCTCCACTGCACACCTACTCCACCCTACTCGGGTAACAAGGCTAGCTAATGCATCTCACTTAAAATTAAATCTCTAACCTCATAAAGAACAAGCCTATGTACATGAACATGCATGTGTGCGTGGACACTAATTGAATCTGAGAAACAAACAGAACAAAATACACTCACAATATCCCTGGTTAGCTAATAGTAAAGGTCAAATCACAAAACCACACTTTCTATTCCAAACACAAAACTCACTGGTTATTCTCTCCTACTTTCTAATGTCTCAGGAAAACATTTTGTCATTACAGTTGGCAGATCATTAAAGAAAAAAACAGGTAACAGACAAGCACAAAGTGCCACTTCTTATGGTGGTCCACTTGCATACAACATCAGGAGAGATGGACAAATATCTTTAAATTATTACTAAACTTTACTAATTACTTCACTATATTATACTTTACTAAACCTATTGTCATGATTCAGCCCGGACTTTGGCCACGTGCAGTTGTTTGTTTACGTTTCTCGTCACGTGTCTGCCCCGCCTTCGTTTGCTCCTCCCTGTCACCACACCTGCTCCTCATTGTGTCATCATTGTTTTGTATTTAAGTGTGCCGCGTTGCCGATGGCAGCGCGGAATCTACTGTTGTCTTGTCCTGTCTTCAGTCCGTGTCCTGTTTAGTGTTTCTTTCGTTATTAAACCCTGTTGTGTTTTTGCTATCCTGCGTCTGGGTCCGCTTCCTGCCCCACGTCATGACACCTATCATTAATCACAAAACTTTACTAATTACTTTAAAATTTGATATTATGCTATACATTACCAAAAATTACTTATTAGGTTTATTCCATTAATTATTAAACATTAAAGGTTTAACCTAACAAAACTCACCAACTGATAGCTGGAGTTGCCAAAACAGAACAAAGTACTCTGTTTCTCCTGCCAGAAGATCATATGAAATGTAGCACATACACATCAGGTAATGAAATCAGCAAATACAATAAAACATCTTGTACTTGTTTTGAAACAAAAGGTATCTCAAGTCAGGTCTAAAAGGCTTTACAGTGATTAGGCAGGGATATTTAAAGCACTTTTGGTGCTTATACCCTGGATAAATCAACCTCATGGACTCGATTAGATTAGATTAGATTAAACTTTTTTGTCATTACACATGTACAAGTACAAAGCAATGAAATGCAGTTTAGGTCTAACCAGAGTGCAATAGCAGTACGTGCAGGATATACAGTTTGTACAAGATTTAGATAAGCTAAATAAAATGGTAATATGGAAGTGATTTACAGATGAGTGTGTACAATGAACATAATATACAGATGGCTATAGTTATAACTGAAATTTACAGAAGGATGTAACAAAATATGGCTATTGCTATAAACAGTAATTTACAGAAGTGTATGTACTATGAATATAATATTCAGGTGAATATATATGTACTAAGAATATAATATGCAGGCTATTAGTATAAACTGAAATTTACAGAATGGCATGTGCTATAGACAAAATCAATGGCTATTAGTATAATATATTGCTGTTACTATAAACAGAAATCAGGTGTATACAAAGGTAAGGCAATGGTGAGCAGCAATGCAAAAAAGAGAGCAAATGTGCAAGTGAGCATAGTTTGTGTAATAGTCCATTAGTGCAATAACGTCCGTTTGTGTAAGAAGTCCATTAGCGCAATAACGAAGTGTGAGGGGGAGATGTAACAGTGTATGAAGGACAGAAGGATCAGCGAGGGGCAGAGTTCTATAGTGAGTGGTACAAATCAACTCTTTAGCAAAGTTTACATACTACACTTTTTAAGCTCATTTTTCCTGAGACCAAAGGAAGAATCCAGAATGTCATATCCATACGGCAATATGCCAATGTGTCCTCTGTATTGTCTTTTTTGAAATGGAAAGCTGTTGAGTCACGTTTCTGTTGTTTGTCCTGCAAACCTCCCACAATAGCGACACAACCACTTCAATGCTTTGATACTTACAGCATGAGGGAAGTCTTGTATTTTAGTGTTATGACTTGTTAGAAGTTGTTTTTTAGTGTTATGACTTGTTAAAACAGTTTTTTACACATTGTACAACCTCTGCATTAATAGAATCATGTAAGAAATTACACATTTTATGCACCCAGATTCCACTCCAAGATACATAAAAAGTATCATAAGGTAATACGTTTAGAGCTCTAAATGAATAAACTTGATTAAATTGTTATTATGGGAGCGGCAGCAGGACATCACGGATCGCCACTAACAAAAGGTCTACGTGACCGTGATTACAAATTAAAGTAACCTTTTGTGTGATAACTGTAACAATATCAAGCCAAGGTGTATGTGACCATGATTAACATTTAAAGTCATCTGGCCAGACAACGGTGTGTGACCCAGACATTTGGGGGACACTCAGTTCTTATGCTCAATACACATTTAAAGTTAAACCCCATTTGAACTACAAAGAGAGAAACAGTATAAAATGCTTAGGCATGATTTGTCCTATGTCCTTCTTGACTAGGGCAAATCTAAAAAAGCCCACTGTCCTGATTTTAATTTGCAAACTTCCAAGATTAAAGTTAGCACTAACTGAATTCAACTTAATCAATGCTGATAAAAGCTTAGTTTTAATCAAGGTTCATATATAAAAGTTAACAATATACAATGATTCTTGTGAATAATTTACTTATAACTATTGTAAATGCCAATGTTAAACAATGAGAAAATACGTCTTACTTTAGTG
Organism: Tachysurus fulvidraco; assembly: GCF_022655615.1. Taxonomy (NCBI): domain Eukaryota; kingdom Metazoa; phylum Chordata; class Actinopteri; order Siluriformes; family Bagridae; genus Tachysurus; species Tachysurus fulvidraco. Next base: position 4,468,312 of record NC_062539.1, on the reverse strand, counting down.
CTGAGCTTTCTGTGTAGGTGAAAGTGGAGGTCTGTAAGAAAAGCGTCATTTCATGATGCATTTGTGCAGGGTTTATACAAATTCACAAACAAAGCAGATACTTTACATGAAGGCAAGTGTATCTGAAAATGTCAATGAATCCAGAGGACCAACTTTGAGGAAGATATCCCAGAATTTGATTTTAAGTTACCAAAACTGGATAATATGTTAATGTCATTAATGCAAAGGAAGGATGACCATATTGTCAAAGCTCATCAAGGTCTTGTAGGAAAAGACCAGGTATTGACTAAACAAATGCATGATGATTATTGTCTTTCTGATCTGATTTGGGATGTGATTTTCAAAACTGCTGTTTGCGTATGCATCTTTCTCATTCTCAATGCATTATGGTTTGCAGCTGAGTGTGAAGCGGCGGGGATGAGAATCAGCACCTCCAAGTCCGAGGCCATGGTTCTCAGCCGGAAGGGTGGCTTGCCCACTTCAGGTTGGTGGAGAGCTCCTGCCTCAAGTGGAGGAGTTTAAGTATCTTGGGGTCTCGTTCACGAGTGAGGGAAGGATGGAGAGGGAGATCGAAAGGCGGATCGGTGTCTCTTCTGCAGTGATGCGGTCTGAGAAAAATAAAGCTGAGCCGCAAGGCGAAGCTCTCTATTTACCAGTCAATCCTACCCTCACCTATGGTCATGAGCTTTGGGTCATGACCGAAAGGACAAGATCCCGGATACAGGCAGCCGAAATGAGTTTCCTCTGCAGGGTGGCTGGTCGCTCCCTTAGAGATAGGGTGAGGAGCTCAGTCACTCGGGAGGAGCTCAGAGTAGAGCCGCTGCTCCTCCACATCGAGAGCCATCGGATGCCTCCTGGACGCCTCCCTGGTGAGGTGTTCCGTGCATGTCCAACCGGGAGGAGGCCCCGGGGAAGACCTAGGACACGCTGGAGGGACTATGTCTCTCGGCTGGCCTGGGAACGCCTCGGTATTCCCCCGGAAGAGCTGGAGGAAGTGTCTGGGAAGAGGGAAGTCTGGGCGCCCCGGATAAGCGGTAGAAGATGGATGGATGGATGGATGGATGGATTATGCCATGCTGTATGTGTTCCATATTGAGACGTCAGATTGCAGATAATTCAATGATCAATGTAGCATGTTCCCATTGATGTCAAACCAGCCAGGAGTGTCAATCACTGCCAGGCTCCGCCCATCAACTACTCCACATTCCTTCTGGCATTGATTTGTCACTGAGCTCATGCTCAGTTTAGATGGAAAACATTTTTTATCCAAGATGGTGTTTCCAGTGGCACTTTTACCTGAACCTGTTCTGCCCAGCAGCTGTTTTGTGTTTTTTTTTTAATAAACCATTTTATTTTAGCTATCCTGCATTTAGGTCTGTTTTATCCCTGCACCGCTGACAGAAGGATTCCGCCAGACTCAGACGCACAGCATAGCGTCAGCCTGGACCGGGTCTGTGGGAGTACTGTTTTTTCTGGACTGTACTTTTGTACTTTTGTCCTTTTTCTTCTTTTTTTTTTTGGGTGACATCGGTCCGGATTTGTTCCTACAACCATTTCCTCAATGCTTTGATACTTACAGCATGATGGAAGTCTTGTTTTTTAGTGATATGACTTCAGTAAAACAGATTTTACACATTGTACCACATCTGCATTAAAAGAATCAATTATATTTATATTAAGTGCCAAGCTAGAGACATTAAACCACATGACAACATTATAGCTCATGTTTAGTATGTTTATAAACACAATATGATCAGAAATGTATATGAATAAACGAAAACAAGACATGCATTGAGACATCTCAAATTGATTTTATTTTAAAGGATACATTATTAAACTGGATATAAATAATCAAACTGAATCCCAAACATTGTTACATGAAAACACGCTCGCATATCTGATTACTGAAAAGTTACCATACTTAAATCACAAAATTATAGATTCGTCCAAACTGTCACGATAAGACAGATATATTTAGGATTTTGTGTTACTGAATGGAACAAAGGCTAGTCACCATTGGAGCTACATTTGCTGCTGCACCAAATAAAGGAGTTGGTTTTGTATCCTGCTGCCATTATGGTGGCTACAAGCCGTGGTCCGAACAGTGCAGTTAATTCTGCTGCTATTCCTACAGGTGCTGCGGTCATAAAAAGTGCAGGTGCAAGTGCAAATACAGCTCCAGCTCCAACTCCGGTGCCTCCCAAAAAAATGATGAGGTACTTCAGGATAGTTATATATTTTTCATTGTAATACCATTTCTCTTCATCCTCATTTAAAGCCTTTTCTCTTTCCTCTTTTCTTCTTTGCTCTTCTTCCTTCCTCCATATTTCTACCTCCTTTTTCTTTTTTTCACTTTCCTTTATCCTTAACTTCTTCTCGTTCTCCAGGTTTCTGAGGCTAATTTTTGCATTCTCTAGAGACTTCTGCAGCAACTGCAGCCTGTGTGGAGGTTTTCTTTGTATCTGTGCTGTTAAACGGAAGATTATACCTTGGATGTGACTCCTGCGTCTTTCTATATCTTGCTTTTCTGCCTCAAGGGCTTTAATAATGTCAGACTTTTGACGTAAAGCCATCTGCTGTACTTCCTGTTTGGCCTTCTTAATGGCTTCATCTAGTTTTTCTTGCTTTTTTTGTTTCAACATTGTTAGTGCCCTCTCTACAGCCTCTGTGTCCTGGTTGGTGAAGTGATGATACTCGTTCTGTTCCAGCAACTCATCCAGCTTCCTCAGGAGCTGTTTCACCTGGTCCTGATTCTCTCTTGTCTTGTTATTGAAAGCCAGGTAACGCCCACCGAATCGTGCAATAAGATCCTGGATTCTCTGATCCTGTTTTCTCATAAAGTTCTCAATCGTCTCTCCTTCCAGCTCGTCTGCACGGGTAAATATGATGATGTGGTCACTGAAGTTCCCCTCGAAAACCTTCTCAATCATATCTACAGTCTTCTGCTGCTCCTCTGTGAATCGGGCGATCGGTATGATGAGCAGAAACGCATGTGGTCCAGGTGAACACATGACCAGACCTCTCAGCACTTCATGTGCTATTTCATTTTGCTTGGCATCAGTGTCAAACCAGCCAGGAGTGTCAATCACTGCCAGGCTCCGCCCATTAACTACTCCACATTCCTTTTGGCATTGATTTGTCACTGAGCTCATGCTCAGTTTAGCTGGAAAACATTCTTTATCCAAGATGGTGTTTCCAGCGGCACTTTTACCTGAACCTGTTCTGCCCAGCAGCACCAACCTCAGCTGAGTCACTGGGGACTGGGTGTCTCTGTGTGGACTGGAGTTCCTGAACTGGGAACGCTTCATTTCTGGATACTTTTTTTAATAGAAAGGCAAAACGGTATAAGGTTTGTTTCTGAAATGCTCTGAATGTCTGAAAAAGAAAAAGCCTGAGATTACATACTGACCCAATCAAACATGAGTGCATAAAGAATTTTAATGTTAATGTTTAAATACACTGTTTCTGTGCTAGTTAACTAGTTACGTGGCCTTAAATACTTTACTATTAATGGATCAGTATTCTAATTATACTAACTGTATAATGTCTGATGTAGTATTTCAGTAACACCCCACACATCTTTACGTGCTAACTAGAGAATTATTTATTCATATGGAAAATGCTTAAATGAAGTCATATAATTGCTGTGTATTTGGTTAACGTTGTCAGTGTGTAGTGGTTAGCGTAACTGTCTCTGATGTTCTCAGGTCCGATTACAAGATTATAAAGCTGTGCTAAGTTTTGGATAAGATAACATGTAAAAGCCACCAGAAATAGGTTGGTCTTCTGGTCTGGCATCCTCATGGAAGCCAGAAAATATATAGGTTTAGGTTGAGGATAGAAAAGTTTTGTGAATATAACTTAAAATTATTTGGAAGCCTATTTTTAGTCCAAACTATTTATTTATTTATTCTTGCAAAGTTATAGATAGATTATAAAGTATACAGCATATTAACAGCAGTAAACACTTGCCCCATTATGAGGGTCAAACTATGAGTCATTTCATCTCATTTCTATAAAATGTGCTGAGTTTTTTGTTCCTACAGGATCATTTGTATGTATAAAATGTTGTGGCTCAATATAAATCTGCCTCATATTATCTTATCTTATTCTTAAAGTTAAACAGAACAGTAATGATGTTATTATTATGGAATCTGATATTTTGTCTGAATAATCAAACAAACATCACTCCTACTGAGATGTCTAACTCTGAGAAAAACGAGAAAAGATGCATAAATGTCTCACCTTTTACCAAAGCAAAGACAAAGATTTATCTGTCGACGAAAGTTTGTCTCTTTCTCTCTCTATCTATCTCTCTCTCCCTCTTACTTCGTTCATTCTTACTCTCTATGAAAAGCCATTGGGCTCAAAAGAAGAGAAAAGGTACTGTGCACCCAATAGAGGGAGTATTTATTTTCACTGCACTTGGAATGACTGTATTTTACAGTCATTAACATATACATATAACATATAAAGAAACATATAATGCTCTTTAAATGTTGACACTGATGTTTTTTTTTCATCATTAGATAGAAATGTTCTAGATGTGGTGTCTATTAGTGGACTTAAGATGCAAGACTTTTATTTGTGGTTAAGATATATGCAAGTTTTGTGAAACCTGATGTTTCAGAACTACATTCCTCAAGTTTAACCTTTACACAACTTTACTTTGGATCACTGGATGAATCTGTACACTCATTTTAATATGTTTACTACAGAATATACTTTGAAAGAATGAAGTATAATATTTTAGTAACACCAACACAACTTGTAGTATCTATCTATGGCTAGTGTCCCATTACAGATGAATGTATATGTGAGTAAAAAAACATGGTTTGCTCATTATAATATCAATAAATTGAGCTAGCTTAAACATAAAAATGAGCAACATACTGGAAAAAACTGGAAAGAATTCCCTGAAAGCGAAACAAAATTTGTGTCCTTTAGTTATTGTTAAGCAATGTGTTATGGGAAACTGGTAGCTCAGTGACTAAGACCTTGGCCCACTGATTGAAGGGTTGTGAGTTCATATCTTACCATTGGTATGTTGCTACACCTGGGCCCTAAGACAGAGCTGTAAATAAAGGGTTAACTGTGTAGGAATTACAACAGTTTGCATATGTGCCTCCCACTTGTTAAGGGACCAAAAGTAATGGGCCAATTGGCTTCTCAGCTGTTCCATTGCCAGGTGTGTGTGATTCCCTCATTATACCAATTACAATGAGCAGATAAAAGGTCCAGAGTTAATTTCAAGTGTGCTTTTTGCATTTGGAATCTGTTGCTGTCAACTCTCCAAGATGAGATCCAAAGAGCTGTCGCTAACAGTGAAGCAAGCCATCATTAGGCTGAAAAAACAAAACAAACCCATCAGAGAGATAGCAAAAACATTAGGTGTGGCCAAAACAACTGTTTGGAACATTCTTAAAAAGAAGGAACGCACTGGTGAGCTCAGCAACACCAAAAGACCCAGAAGACCACGGAAAACAACTGTGGTGGATGACCGAAGAATTCTTTCCCTGGTGAAGAAAACACCCTTCACAACAGTTTTTACATCAAGAACACTCTCCAGGAGGTAGGTGTATATGTGTCTAAGTCAACAATCAAGAGAAGACTTCACCAGCATGAATACAGAGGGTTCACCACAAGATGTAAACCATTGGTGAGCCTCAAAATCGGGAAGGCCAGAATAGGGTTTGCCAAACAAAATCTAAAAAAGCCTCCACAGTTCTGGAACAACATCCTATGGACAGATGAGGCCAAGATCAACCTGTACCAGAGTGATGGGAAGAGAAGAGTAGGAGAAGCAAAGGAACTGTTCATGATCCTAAGCATACCACCTCATCAGTGAAGCATGTTAGTGGTAGTGTCATGGCATGGGCCTGTATGGCTGCCAATGGAACTGGTTCTCTTGTATTTGTTGATGATGTTTCTGCTGACAAAAGCAGCAGAATGAATTCTGAAATGTTTCGGGCAATATTATCTGCTCATATTCAGAAATGCTTGAGAAACTCATTGCACGGCGCTTCACAGTGCAGATGGACAATGACCCAAAGCATACTGCAAAACCAACCAAAAAGTTTTTTAAGGGAAAAAAGTGGAATGTCATGCAATGGCCAAGTCAATCACCTGACCTGAATCCGATCGAGCATGCATTTCACTTTCTGAAGACAAAACTGAAGGGAAAATGCCCCAAGAACAAGCAGGAACTGAAGACAGTTGCAATAGAGGCCTGGCAGAGCATCACCAGGGATGAAACCCAGCATCGCCTCAATTTTAAGATGCATCGTTTGGAACATATCACTGTGTAAAACAGTAACAGCCTATCATTTAATTGCATATAATGAACATGGTAGCAACAAACTTGTAGGAACATACCAATCTTTTTAAACTTTCAGACCGGTTCACAAAATGTTTCCCCTTTCTCCCATACAATTAGGTCTACTTCAAAAGCAACTTACGGAGCACTCACTCACTAGCAGGTGGTAGTAATGGCAAGTTGTATAAAAATACCAGTCCATTTCACCTGTCAAATCTCTCCAGAACCACTAAAGACAATCGCTTCAACAGCAACTTAGTGTTTTCACTCACCAACAGGTGACAACAAAGGATAATTGTATGAAATTAAGAGCCAGTTTCAACAGTCAGACAGTTTTAGGATATAATAGCAAACACAGTGATTTCAGCCAATAGGTTTTAAAAGTATAAAATTAGAGATTAAGCTTTAACCTTTAACAAAAAATACCAGACTGATGTTGAGGATATCAAACTTGCCGCTGAGCGTCCAACACACGTTTCTTTCGAAAAACTCCTACGTTTTGTCTTTGGGAGTTGGGTGTTTGGTGGTTAAGTGCCGCTGACGTTTTGACGGCTTCATTGCAGTTTTTCACCACAAATAACACACAACGGATTTGGCACCACGGAATCGCCTTTTGTCGTAAATCCATATCTAATGTATGAGGTATCGTATTTACGATTGAAGCTTGACTTTTTTCTCTTGCTATTTTTGAGTTGGTCATCTACTTTCCTTTTACCAGAACTGCCCGCAATGAAATTAGCCATTGAAGTTTGCCGAGGCCCGCTCATCTCTCCACATACTTCGGTCACTTCAGGTGCACCGAGCTTTTTTTGCAGTCCGTTCAGATACGACACGTTGCTAAGCAATCGCAAGGCGCTCAAAGAAACACATTTTAATATATTCATTGTTTATGTTTTGGATTAAATAACATGACATGTCATAGCACTTAAAAAAAGACAATTATTATTATTGTAAAAAAAAATTCTTGGAATATTTCAAGGCCCGGTACTAACTTGCCCACGGACCGGCACCGGTCCGGGGATCGGGGGTTGGGAATCACTGCCTTAACAAGTGGGAGGCACATACTGTATGCAAACTGTTGTAATTCCTACAATGTTCACCTGATTTGGATGTAAATGCCCTCAAATTAAAGCTGACAGTCTGCAGTTAAAGCACAACTTGTTCGTTTCATTTCAAATCCATTGTGGTGGTGTATAGAGCCAAAAATGTTAGAATTGTGTCGATGTCTCAATATTTATGGACCTGACTGTAAATATAAGCCACTTTGGGTAAGCATATCTACCAAATCTCTAAAGATCTATCAATCACCTCTTCATTTATGTGATTTTTCACTGGAACTTAAATAAACTTAACTGCTTCTCTCACAATAACAAGAGCAAGCATAATAACAACAGTAATGAAACAGTGACATCTTGTGGTCATTCCAGAAAGTATGTTCCTTTACAGTAAAAGCATTTACTTCAGGATACCACAGAATAACATCAGTTGTTTCTCTCTCTCTCTCTCTCTCTCTCTCTCTCTCTCTCTCTCTCTCTCTCTCTCTCTCTCTCTCTCTCTCTCTCTCTCTCTCTCTCTCCTAAGTTTTGTTTCTTTAGAAAATGAATGAGTAACGGTAAAACTCTGTGGAAAGCCAATGGGGCCAAACGAAGAGAGCTGATACAATACACCGCGAGATAAATGCTGTTTCTTTTAGTGGATAACTTTTTGATCACTGTTCATAAAAAAACATTTTAAAATGTTAGACCTTTATTGTGGTTGAAATATATGCAAAGGATAAACATTTTTCGGTTTAAGGAAGCTTATGCCGGGGCATCATTGTGGCCTCACACATTCCCTATGTGTTTCAATCTTATTTTTGCAATTCTATTTTGTTATTTTGTTGTTAGGTCCAGGTGAACACGCAAGATCAGCACTTTCTGTGTTATATCATTCTGCTGGATGCCTGTTCTGCCCAGCAGAACCAACCGCAGCCAAGTTGGCACATTTAAATGGCATTGTGTTTCTTGGCTAGACTGTATGATCTCATTAATGTCGAACGGTACAGGTCAGAGGTGCCAAAAGTACACACATCCTTTACTCAAGTAGAAGTACAGATACTCATTTTTTAAAAGACTCCAGTAAAAGTTGAAGTAGTGACTACACTCTTTTACTCAAGTTAAAGTAAAGAAGTATGGGCTCTGACATATACTCAAGTAAAAAGTCGCCGTTACTACTATACCTGTTTAGTGTCATGCTGGTAATTTTGGAGTGTGCTGATGGATATTTGTGTTCATCAGCCACAAGAGTGTTACGAAAGGCAGGCACTGATGTATGTGAGGTATAGGGTGGAGTCAGCGTTCACATTCATCCCAAAGGTGTTCAGTAGGAATGAGATCAGAACACAACCACATATAGCAGGAAAGGCCCAATACTTTTGGAAATATAATGTATACCAAGTGTATCGCCAAGGCCATATCCCAAACTGGAGATTTCAGCTCTGTCTATTTTATTGAAATCAAAACAGGAAAATTTTGAGAAGAAAAATTATGAATTTATACTTTATACTACCTCTATAGCAGTTTTACAACATATAGAAACTATCGAACTCTGACTGAATCAGATTTCAGATAACAGTTACATAATACAGAATTTAAGAATATTACGAACATATTATTAAAACAAAATAGCACCATGTGGCAGCATCCCTTATATATTATATATACTACTTATATATTGGGTTGACACAATTCGCAACACATTCACCAGGAATCCTTTTTGACGCCGATTATTTCAAACATCTCCCTCATATATGGCCATGGGTGTTCAGGAATGTCCTCGTTGTTAATTATTTTAACATTGGTGACTCCCTCAGAATTAACATTAGCCATTCCTTTTGTAGGCGTGCTGCTCATTGTTAGCTCCGCTATCCTTAGTCTATGTCTGATAGCCAGTAAATAATACAGTACACCAGTCACATGGGGAAAAAGCCACACAATGATAGGATGATAGGCTGGAAACAGCGCTCAATGAGAAGAAATAATACTAAAAGTAACGAGTCTGTTTTGAAAATGTAAGAAGTAAAAAGTACAGATATTTGTGTAAAAATGTAATGACTAAAAGTAAAAAGTTGTTTGAAAAATAAATAGTGGAGTAAAGTACTGATACCAGAAAAATTCAGTAATGAAGTATTTTTGTGTTACAGGTGTGTTACAAGTCAGTTACAGTGGTACATCTACTGAAGGCAATGATAATGAAAGATAATGTTTAAATCACTAACCTCATGCCCCAATTGCACCAAGGCAGTTTGAGTGCTGGTTCAGAGCCGGAGCCTAATTTAAAATCAGTTTTTCCTTTTCAGACACCCAAAACACCTGCTCTGAACCAGGAAAAGTGGTTCTTAAGTAGCACCAAACATTGCTGGTCTGGACTTAAGAACCGCTTGTGATAGGGTTACTGTGACAAGACCAAAGAGAATGTTGTTAGCGCAATTTTTAAATCATTTTAAATCAGGATTCGCCACGTTTGGATGCCAATGTAGGTTTGCAAAGCCATGAGCATTAACAGTAAAGCAACATCCGTCATTGTAAGACTTGGCCCTGTGATGGAAAGCCCATGGAAAGGCAAACCGGTGATTAGAAGGCTCGCCATGGGAACAACTTCGAACCAGCACTCTGAACCAGCACCCGGTTCTTTCTCATAGAAAGGGGGCAATAAAGAACAAGCCTAGTAGCGTACATATTGGTCCACTTACATACAACCTCAGGAGAGAGGGACAAATATCTTTCAGTTAGTACTAAACTTCACTTCATTGGTACTCTGTTTCTCCTGCCAGAAGCTCATATGAAATATAGCAGAGATACATCTGGTAACAAAATCAGTAAACACTATAAAACAACATGTAAATGTACAGTACTTGTACTTGTTTTTAGATAAAAGTATCACAAGGCAGGTCTAACCTATTTAAAATCAACCTCATGGACTCTAGAGTGAGTGGTACAAATCAACTCTTTAGCAGTGTTTACATACTACACTTTATTAAGCTCATTTTTCCTTAGACCAAAGGAATGATTCAGAACATCATATCTATCCATATCCATACTGTATGTGTTGAAATGGTTTCTCTGTATTGTCCTTTTTGAAAGAAACCTAAGAGCATGGTTCTGAATGGAAAGTGTTATTATTGCGTCATCTTTTTGTTGTTGCTGTGTAAGTCTTTGTCCTTCAACCCACCCACAATATAGCAACACAACTATTTCCTCAATGCTTTGATACTTACAGCATGATGGAAGTCTTGTTTTTTAGTGTTATGACTTCAGTAAAACAGATTTTACACATTGTACAACATCTGCATTAAAAGAATCAGATATTTATATTAAGCGCCAAGCTAAAGACATAAAACCACATGACAACATTATACTGTAGCTCATGTTTAGTATGTTTATAAACACAATATGATCAGAAATGTATATGAATTAATGAAAACAAGACACGTGTTGAGACATCTTAAATTGATTTTATTTTAAAGGATACATTATTAAACCAGATATAAATAATCAGACTGAATCCCAAACATTGATATATGAAAACACACTCGCATATCTGATTACTGAAAAGTTTACATACTATTAGGATAATAACATAGAAGTTATTAGAATTACAGTTCTAGTTACTGCATCGCTTTTACTACTTTACTAACAAAATATATTGTAATTACTGCATTGACGGAGCTGCTTTGTTCTAAATGCTGAAGAACAGAAGCAATACACTGACTGTGATTAGTATCTATTAGTATATTATAAAATACAATGAATAATACAAGAGATTATGACTGTAAAGAAAAGGTTACTTAATTTTTTTCTACACTACAAGCATCTGATATGAAATAATACCATCAGACAGACTAGAGCAGAGGCGCTAATCTCATTTTATGTAACAGATCTCATTTAACTTTGTCCAATGTCACATGGGTCAGATTGAATATTTATCACTTATAAATCACTTTTATTACTATTACTATTACCATTTTCATTTCCAAATGATGGCTTTACCACACAGGGTCTTCCATAAATGTTCAACTCCAACCTGAACCATTTTGTAGTGTAACAAACTAGGTAGTGTGCTAATGGAGAGCTTGGTTTATTGGTCTATTTTGTCCTCTGATAGAAAAACAGATACTGTACATACTTGATTCAATTCGATTCAGTTCAGTTCAGACAATTCTATTATCTGTGTCTGATTCTCATCCCTGATTTAAAGGATGACAAAATTATAGATTCGTCCAAACTCTCACGATAAGACATATATGTTTTGGAATTTGTGTTACTGAATGGAACAAAGGCTAGTCACCATTGCTGCTTTTGTGATGAGGTACATCAGGATATTGATAAATGTTTCATTGTAATACAATTTCTCTTCATCATTTGAAGCCTTTTCTCTTTCCTCTTGCTCTCTTCTTTGCTCTTCTTCCTTCATCCATATTTCTACTTCCATTATCTTTTCTTCACTTTCCTTTATCCTTAACTCCTTCTCTTTCTCCAGGTTTCTGACGCTGATTTTTGCATTCTCTAGAGATCCCTGCAGCAACTGCAGCCTGTGTGGACCTTCATAAAGGTTAATCTGTGCTGTAAAAAAGAGGATTATACCCTGGATGAGACTCCAGCGTCTTTCTATATCTTGCTTTTCTGCCTCAAGGGCTTTAATAATGTCAGACTTTTGACGTAAAGCCATCTGCTGTACTTCCTGCTTGGCCTTCTTAACTGCTTCATCTAGTTTTTCTTGTTTTTTTTGTTTCAACATTGTTAGTGCCTTCTCTACAGCCTCTGTGTTCTGGTTGGTGAAATGACGATGCTCGTTCTGTTCCAGCAACTCATCCAGCTTTCTCAGGAGCTGTTTCACCTGGTCCTGTTTCTCTCTGGTCTTGTTATTGAAAGCCAGGTAACGCCCACCGAATCGTGCAATAAGATCCTGGATTCTCTGATCCTGTTTTCTCATAAAGTTCTCAATCGTCTCTCCTTCCAGCTCGTCTGCACGGGTAAATATGATGATGGTGTGGTCACTGAAGTTCCCCTCGAAAACCTTCTCAATCATATCTACAGTCTTCTGCTGCTCTTCTGTGAAGCGGGCGATCGGTATGATGAGCAGAAACGCATGTGGTCCAGGTGAACACATGACCAGACATCTCAGCACTTCATCTGTTATTTTATCTTGCTGGAGGTCGGTGTCAAACCAGCCAGGAGTGTCAATCACTGCCAGACTCCGCCCATTAACTACTCCACATTCCTTCTGGCATTGATTTGTCACTGAGCTCATACTTACTTCAGATTGGAAACATTTTTTATCCAAGATGGTGTTTCCAGTGGCACTTTTACCTGAACCTGTTCTGCCCAGCAGCACCAACCTCAGCTGAGTCACTGGGGACTGGATGTCTCTGTGTGGACTGGAGTTCATGAACTGGGAACGCTTCATTTCTGGATACTTTTTTTAATAGAATGGCAAATGGTATGAGGTTTGTTTCTGAAATGCTCTGAATGTCTGAAAAAGAAAATCCAGTGATTACATACCGACCCAATCAAACATGAGTGCATAAAGAATTTTAATGTTAATATTTAAATGCACTGTTTCTGTGCTAGTTAACTAGTTACGTGGCCTTAAATACTTTACTATTAATGGATCAGTATTCTCATTATACTAACTGTATAATGTCTGATGTAGTATTTCAGTAACACCCCACACATCTTTACGTGCTAACTAGAGAATTATTTATTCATATGGAAAATGCTTAAATGAAGTCGTATAATTGCTGTGTATTTGGTTAACGTTGTCAGTGTGTAGTGGTTAGCGTAACTGTCTCTGATGTTCTCAGGTCCGATTCCAAGATTATAAAGCTGTGCTAAGTTTTGTATACGAGAATATGTAAAAGCCACCAGAAATAGGTTGGTCTTCTGGTCTGGCATCCTCATGGAAGCCAGAAAATATATAGGTTTAGGTTGAGGATATAAAAGTTTTGTGAATATAACTTAAAATTATTTGGAAGCCTATTTTTAGTCCAAACTATTTATTTATTCTTGCAAAGTTATAGATAGATTATAAAGTATACAGCATATTAACAGCAGTAAACACTTGCCCCATTATGAGGGTCAAACTATGAGTCATTTCATCTCATTTCTATAAAATGTGCTGAATTTTCTGTTCCTACAGGATCATTTGTATGTATAAAATGTTGTGGCTCAATATAAATCTGCCTTATATTATCTTATCTTATTCTTAAAGTTAAACAGAACAGAAATTGTGTTATTATTATGGAATCTGATATTTTGTCTGAATAATCAAACAAATATCACTCCTACTGAGATGTCTAACTCTGAAAGATGCATAAATGTCTCACCTTTTTCCAAAGCAAAGACAAAAAGATGTCTCTGTCGACGAAAGTTTGTCTCTTTCTCTATCTATCTCTCTCTCCCTCTTACGTCCTTCATTCTTACTCCCTATGAAAAGCCATTGGGCTCAAAAGAAGAGAAAAGGTACTGTGCACCCAATAGAGGGAGTATTTCTTTTCTCTGCACTTGGAAGGACTGTATTTTACAGTCAGTAACATATACATATAACATATAAACATATAATGCTCTTTAAATGTTGACACTGATGTTTTTTTCATCATTAGATTAGAAATGTTCTAGATGTGGTGTCTATTAGTGGACTTTATTTTTTATCTTTATCTTTATTCACACTAACCAAATTTTAAGATGCAAGACTTTTATTTGTGGTTAAGATATATGCAAGTTTTGTGAAACTTGATGTTTCAGAACTACCATTCCTCAACTTTAAACTTTACACAACTTTACTTTGGATCACTGGATGAATCTGTACACTCATTTTAATGTTTACAGAATATACTTACAGAATGAAGTATAGTATTTTAGTAACACCAAAACAACTTGTAGTATCTATTTATAGCTAGTATCCCATTACAGGCGAATGTATATGTGAGTGATCAACATACTGGTTTCATTACTGTTAATCAATGTGTTATGGGAAACTGGTAGCTCAGTGACTAAGACCTTGGCCCACTGGTTGAACGGTTGTGAGTTTAAATCCTAGGGTTAGGGTTAGGGTTAGTTTAATGTATGGTGCTACACCTGGACCCTAAGACAGAGCTGTAAATAAAGGTAAATATTAGCCACTTTGGGTAGGTAAGAATATCTACCAAATCTCAAAAAATTTAGCAATCACTTCTTCATTTATGTGATTTTTCTCACATACTGCATCTAACTAGAAAAGCCACCAAATATGGTCTTTTTACTTGAATTTGCTTGTATGTCACGGGATCTTAATATGGTCCTTTGGTTTGCTTTGCTTAGTTCATAATAGTTCATATAGTTCATAAAGGCTATGCTTAGTTCATAATATAAGTTTTTGTTAGGTTATGTTACTTGGCTAATTTATGATGAATATGTTGTTGTAAGGTTACTTATGCCGTTCTGATTTTATGTAGTACTGTCATTTCTGATTCCTGTTGTATGACTTTTTTTAGTATCTTGTGCAAAGATCACTTATCTAAGCATGGAAGATGCAATAAAAAAGCTTTGCTTAAAGTCTTCAGCTTCACAAACTTAACTGCTTCTCTCACAATAACAAGAGCAAGCATAATAACAACAGTAATGAAACAGTGACATCTTGTGGTCATTCCAGAAAGTATGTTCCTTTACAGTAAAAGCATTTACTTCAGGATACCACAGAATAACATCAGTTGTTTATCTCTCTCTCTCTCTCTCTCTCTCTCTCTCTCTCTCTCTCTCTCTCTCTCTCTCCCCCCCCTCTCCCCTCTTCTAAGTTTCGTTTCTTTAGAAAATGAATAAGAATAAGAGTAACGGTAAAACTCTGTGGAAAGCCAATGGGGCCAAACAAAGAGAGCTGATACAGTACACCGCGAGGTAGATGCTGTTTCTTTTAGTGGATAACTTTCTGATCACTGTTCATAAAAAACATTTTAAAATGTCAGACCTTTATTGTGGTTGAAATATATGCAAAGGATAAACATTTTTCGGTTTAAGGAAGCTTATATGCAGGGGCATTTACTTCAGGATGCCACAGAATAACATCAGTTCTCTCTCTCTCTCTCTCTCTCTCTCTCTCTCTCTCTCTCTCTCTCTCTCTCTCTCTCTCTCTCTCAGGAAAGGGTCAATGGGGTCAAGTATGGACAGCACCAAGATGTATTTCTTGGGAAGGAGTAGAATGGATGAAGGATGAAGAAAAATCTTACTTAAAGTTGTTCCTATATGCATTCATCCTAAATTGGTATCTGTTTTGCTGTCCCTCATTTTTCTGTTATACAAAAGATGTCACTCACAATGCAGGTGTATTAATGTTCGATTAAAATACAAAGAAAACAGGAGATTAACCTGAATTTAAAGCCATTTATTTTACTTTTAGATTCACAAAATGTCTGATCACATTACATTGCCTGTTTTTGTAAATAATCTTAAATTAATGAGTATTTTTACATATGATTTAACAAGCAAGCATTGACATCTAATAGCAAGACTTCAGTATTTGTAATAAATAAATAAATAAGGTAAAACTTTTCACACTTTATCCCCACCCAGATTAAGATAGATTTGGAATACAATACTAATGTTTTAATAAATAGAAGGTATTCTGTTTCAACAGCACTTCTATATTATTTGTCAATGCGCACCCTATTCTGATACAATGTGCATCACCGTTTAAGACAATGAAGGTCTCTAAAATTCTTTCTGTTAGGAATGTAAACATTTAAAAGTACAGTATAAGAAAGTTAAAAAAAATTGCTTTAAAATGATTTGATGATACACCTCAGGGTTACACATCATTTGGCTGTGTCATGCGAGACACGATGGTGGAGACCAGATTCACAAGCTGCTGTGAGCGCAGCTGTCCTGTCTGCAGGACCTCCTCGTGGTTGGCCTTCGATTCGCTGTCATAATCCATTACAGCCTTGTTGGTTATAAGCGAGAGGGCGAAGACTCGCATTCCAGAGTGGCGGGCCACTATCACCTCATGTACTGTGCTCATTCCTAAGCAACAGGGAGAGATGTATTAAAAAACAGGATACGGATGCAAATATTAAATAACGATACGGTTCATTTCACCCTAACTCACCCACAGCATCGGCACCCACGAGGTTAAGCATTCTGCATTCAGCGATGGTCTCGAACGATGGCCCTCCGACCACACAATACACACCCTCCTTAATGAAGTCAGAGAAGCCAAGTTCAACACCCACTTCCCGAGCCAGCTGTCCCATCTGCTTGTCATAGGCATCCGACATGCACGGGAAACGAGTTCCAAACCTGAGAGACAGAGAGAGACACAGAGAGAGAGAGAGAGAGAGAGAGAGAGAAAGACAGAGGTGCACTTAATATGATTCCACATGATGTGGCAGGTGCAAAAGTCTCACAGGAAAATCCATCATGATTACACACTAACATTGCTCTGCGAAATGCACACATTCACACACTAACACACATTGTCCTTTCCCCCTCCCTTACCTTTCATCGTTTGGTCCGAACAAGGGATTTTTTCCAGCGAAACCTGGCATGTTGATATGGTCTTTAATTATCATGATGTCTCCAACTTTGAAGTCTTGGTTCAATCCGCCTGCAGCATTCGTCAAAATGACCATCTCTACACCCAACAGCTTAAAGATGCGCATGGGCATGGTGACCTAACACAAAAAAGAACTTACAGTAGCATGGTAGAATTAACTAACCAAGTACACTAACATGACATTGTAGATATTAGCTACAATAATACTGAGGTTTTATTTGAGTTAAAATTTGTTTTGCTTTGATTTGTATTGATTGAAATTGTAATGATATTGCTATTATTCCATTCATTCATTTCATCAGAATAATGCTTCAGCGCTGATAAACAAATAAATCTGTCAACAATGCAGTTATAAATGTGTTATTATACTAAATGTCATCCTATGAATAGGTTCAAGTGTGTAATGGGCTATGGTTGTTTGTAATCAATAGAATATACATTATTAATTTTTAATATATAAAACACAAACAACAGTGCTTGGATTTTACCTTCTGGACGGCATATCCTTCATAAAGGTGGGACCGTCCCTGCATGCAAACACATGGCTTTCCTTTAAGAGTACCGAACACTAAGCGACCAGCATGACCATGCACTAAGGAGCACACACAGCAAGCAGTTAGCGTGTTAATATGGCAGTCATTATCCACTTACACTCACTCAATATAAAAGTAAGAGGCTAAGGTCACATCAAACTGATAGGAACACATGATGAACAAAGATCACATAATTAGATCTTTGGATTGTTGCTGTGACTCTTATGACACAAATCTGTGATATGAATTAATCAACACACAACATGTTAGATGTTTACACATATTTACATAATGTAGCAGCTCACCTGTGCTTTTTGGAAAGTTGGGGATTTCGCTGTAATTAAAAACCTTCTGGTCCTTCAGCATGTCAGCAAGGCCTCCAAGGCCTGAGCCGCAAACGATTCCCACCAGGGGGCGGACCGAAGCCTGTCCAATCAGCCAATCAGCCGTGGCTTTGCAGGCCTCGTAACCATAACTGTAGAATAGGGTGGGAACATAAAGGTATTCGGTAAACACAACATGCTATAAAACAGTGATCACAGTGCCTCTATACAGAAGGTGAGTCATGAAATGGAAAAAAATGGAGTGGATGTGAGAGTTTCACGTGGCATAGCTGGAGAGTATAAGTGACAGAACATGATATACAGAGCACCAGGAGAACTACCGCATTGTAAAATATGTAAATCATGTTTGACAACTATTCTAAATTTTTACCCCAGACGCCCTCCCAAACACACCTATAAATAATTCTTAGGGTTCCTAACATCTTTGAAATCAACCTTCATTACCACTTTGATAAATGATGTTTGCTTTAGTCACAGTGATCACATCTTATTTTTACTGTCTGCATGTTGACACTCAAATAAAATTTCATCATTCAGAATCCTTCTGATTCTGAATCTAATTCGGATTTTGATTCTGATTCATCTGATCCTAACCCTAGTTTTCTGACTCTGAACTTAAAAAAAATTCACCAAATTAACCACAAAGGCAAATAAACTCAAGCCTTCTAAGACACTGCATCTGTCATTTATATTTGATATATTTTCTTTCTTAGTATTCTGACTATCATGACTGAAAATTTGACAAATAATTCCTCTGTAAGAAAAAAGTAAAACGTACACACCAAAAACAAAGATGCCTGAAATATGAACATAAAGTCACTTTAGATTTTAGACATCAGCAATGTACTAAATTAAAAAACTACAACAAAAAGAAATCATCTCCATTGATTAACACCCAGAAACATGACAGAATTCAAGTGTTGCTATAGTTACCAGATGCGGCGCATCATTTGAATATGCTGTATATATAATAACAAGCTGTTAATACGGAAAAATTGAGTTTGGGACGCGACATCATTTAAATCCTAAGTCACAACATCACATGTGGTCTCATCATATCATGTATTCGACTCTTTAAAATAGTCCTCTGGTGGTCTACAGTCTCTTCCATCATCTTAAATTTAGTCTTAAACACATGTTTAACGGCTGGAATTTTGATTAACAGTAGAAAGAAATTATTAAAAAATAGCATTATGAAATTTGAGACATATAAGCATAGGCGTTATTCCGTAAAACTGTAGAAAAATCACGTTAAATCATCTTCCGCCTTCTTCTGCATCATGTAGCGGGACATGGACGCATGCGAGCCGGTTTAGTTCGAATCCTCCATCCGCTCATCACCATTACTGAAAATCCTATAAAAAGTTTTTACTTACTCTGTAATAGACTCGGAAGACATCGTAAGCTTTTCCTGAAGCTTTGTAAAATAGGATAAAACGCAGTAAGACTTTCTGGACCTCTGTAGTAAAGGATTCAACAGCGAAATCGGGGCTCGCTCTGCCTTTTGTAGTCTCAGGATGGAATTCTCATGCGCCTTCGCGAATTTTATTCGAATTAGCGTCAGTTTCTCGCTCTGCTATTGGCTGAGCGCGGAGGCGTGTCTACGTCATAACGCTAACCCACAGTCCCACTTAGTAAAACTTAAAAATGGCCTTCTCTTGTCTAGGAGGAAAAATGACGCATGCCGGGAAATACAAGAGAATACACCAGAGAAGAAGTGATTAACATGGGGCAATTCATTCCAGACAATTATTCATATCTGTGTACTGAATTATCAGAACTGTCAGTCATCACATCATCCGTATATGTTACACACACTACTGATGCTGTGTAGTATACAAAAAGCATATTGCACAATATTGTTATTTTCACTATCATGCACTTCTCACACTTTATGTACATAACTGATCAGTCATATATTCTGTATTCATATTTAACACTCATACTGTCTATATTGTATCACATCGTCTGTATTGTCTCGTATAGACTGTTTTGTCTTGTCTTGTATTGTATAGCGTTATTTATGTCTGAATTGTCTCGTATAGTCTGTATTATCTTGTCTTTTATAGTATAGTGTTATTTATGGCTGTACTTTTGAGAGTCGCAAACGGCTGGAACCAAATTCCTTGTGTGTGTCGACACATTCGGCCAATAAACCTGAATCTTATTCTGATCCTAATTCTGAAGAGAACTCCACACTCTAAATTCTTTGTTGGTATATAGAAGTAAGTGGTTTCACCACGTTGATGTCACAGGGGATATTGTGCTTGTATTTCCTCCTGTGTTGGCATTAAAACACCCTACAGTCATTAGAAACAGAAACAGCAATTTCAAATAGATACTACAGTATTTATTAAACATGCACATATACATCTGTGATGTAGCTGTTATGGCAGAAAGATTGCTTAGTGCCACAAAGGGGCAGGCAGTCACTAAAATAACACAGAATTTGCCCAGCATCTTTTACTTTGGCTGTCAAATAATCTGAAAAGTTATTACAAATGATTTGATAGGACAATAAAACAAAATAATACATAATAGAATAATATTTATATATTTATACCTCATTATGATCACAACACAAACTTAAGTTCTTGGATTATGGTATGTTATATAGTATTTATTATAGTATACAGGATTAAGAATATACTTTTGGTGATGAGCAACATCTTATGCAACATGTTTTATGTAAAAGTGGAATACACTGTACACCCAGGTGTTGAAAACACAAATATCGTCATATATATATATAAAAAAATCAGCTCTCTGAGTCAGTTTCCTTCTAGAAACATGAAGGAAGTCATGTCGCAGGGCACTCAGGGGTCAGTGGCTACATCCCAGCTCCCTTTTGTGGTGCTCTACTTAAGGATACTATTAATACACTAATGTGAAGAAAAACATTATGTTACAGCACTGAAACTTTGTGACATTCACAAATGAATGTTAAGTATGTTACATCTCATGAAACGATCTTTGATCGCAATGAATCAGGTAGCACAAGATGATGCAAGTCTTGGTACAGTTTCATACACTTTGTTGTGTATTTCATCAGAACATTATAGAAAAGGACAAACTTCCACACATTTCATAATCTTCTGCCTTTTTCTGCATCACGTGGTGGGTTAAGGATGCTTACACCTAGCACTTCTTATTTAAAATTTATATGAAAATTGATACTGATACTTGAGAAATGAGAAATAATGTAGGCTTTCCTACAGAATAAATATATATAATTGTTTTATTGCTTGTAATTCAAATTGAGAACCAAATGTCTAGCCAACACAGCCAAATTTACAATACAATACAAAATTATGAACAGGAAATGATGATACAACACAGCAAATCCCAGAATATCTAAGTCTACTAAAGGTGGTAGAGCGTTTTCGTATTTAGCTCCCAAACTTTGGAATTGTCTTCCTGATAGTGTTCGGGGCTCAGACACACTTTCCCAGTTTAAATGTAGAATAAAAACTCATCTCTTTAGTCAGGCGTACACATAATACATCCTATAGTATCATGCACTAGTACATCAGACCGGCATATTTTTATGAACAGCAGATATGTTAATCCATTTCCACTGCTTCTCTCTTTGTACCCATCCCGAGGCATCCAGACATTGTACCAGCTCCCAACGTCCTCTGTGGGACGAAGCCTTTGGACATCCACTGAGCCGAGGCCGACTCTAAGAATCCTGAGACATCTCCAGTTAAACTCTGTGATACTAAGGAGATCCGAAGTCCATGAACCTTACACCAATACAACATTTAACTGACTGTATATTACAATCACACCCCCAGTGTCACCCATATGAGGATGGGTTCCCCCTTGAGTCCAGTTCCTCTCAAGGTTTCTTCCTTTACCATCAGGTTAAGGGAGTTTTTCCTTGCCACTGCTGCCTGAGTCACCTCAGACTTGTTCATAGGGGAATAAATACATACACATTGTGAACTATATACATCTAATAATAAACTAGAATTTTTATTCTGTAAATTCTTATTTCTTTTATTATTCGTTATTTCCTTTATCATTAATTATGTTTACCTTCTGCTCTATGTTTATGTTCTGTTAAGCTGCTTTGAGACAATGTCTATTGTAAAAAGCGCTATACAAATAAACTTGAATTGAATTGAATTGAAATTGCATTCAACGGTTTTCTTTAAACCTGCTTACTACTCATAGGCATTCTACTCAGTTCATTTCACATTACATAGAACATAAAGACGTGAGGGGAGCAGGGTGGCATAGTGGTTAGCACGCTTGCCTCACACCTCCATGGTTGGGGGTTCGATTCCTGCCACCGCCTTGTGTGTGTGTGGAGTTTGCATGATCTCCCCGTGCCTCGGGGGTTTCCTTTGTCCGTAGTGTGTGAGTGTGTGAGTGAATGAGAGTGTGTTTGTGCCCTGTGATGGGTTGGCACTCCGTCCAGGGTGTATCCTACCATGATGCCCAATGATGCTTGAGATAGGCACAGGCTCCTCGTGACCCGAGAAGTTCAGATAAGCGGTAGAAAACGAATGAATGAATGAACGAACGAATGAATGAATGAATGATAAAGACATGATTTCTTATGACTAATTGGTAACTTATAATCAAAGCAACCATAATGATCAGTCATATATGCTTACAGAGAAAGGACTTGGCCAAAAACGGCTGCTGATACTCATAAATCCTCACCTTGCTGCCTCCCTAAACTATTCAGACACCAAACTCAGTACAAGTCAAGACACTACACACCATATTTCACAAATTGCTTCATAACTTTTTTTTATGAGATTTACAAAATAGTGTACACTAAATTCTGCAATAGCTTTCAGGCACAACACTAATCTATAGTCCTATGTATATTATTCTGTGTATTTATCACATACTCGTCTCACACATTTGTGTATTTGATGTCCTGAGTCCTTTTTTGTGTTGTACCATGGTTCTGGAAAAACAACATTGCTATAAGACATTCAACATTTAGAAGCCATACATAGGTTAACAGTCAAAAACAACTTATCAAAAGGGTGGTAATTAACCAGGGAGCGGTGCTTCTTGTTTTTTATCCGTTGGCCCATTAGAAGAATTAGTTACTAGACTGGTTAAAGAACATCATGTTCTTTCATAAGATTCAGTACTCTGAGCAAAATGTTATGAAGTTAATCTGGAACACATCTTCCTTGGTGTTCTAGAACTTCATTTTACAAATGAAGCACTTATTACCTGGAAGTCACAAAACTGCAGATAGCATTAATTGATTTAAAAATATGTCTGTCAAAGATACTGCATACAATAAGTAGATAATGAACGGATTTAACTAAAGTGTCACAAACTTCTTGTGTTCTTCACATTGGTTGTCTAATCGTCCGGAAGTTCAAAATTCTTTGATTACAGGGATGACAATTTAACCTGATGTGTCCTTAAACCTTTCATAGATCATTCAGTATTAATAAAAAAAACTTAGCTCTGTTTACATTTGAATATTTTTTTTATTCTTTTACTTGTGGTTATGCTACCTAGTTTTACATTCACCCATATGATTGAACAGTTAATTGTGTTTATACCTATATAATAACATTAAGTATATTACCTATAATTCAATTTAAGAAACTAGTATTGCATTAACTACTAAATGGTGAAGTAACTCTGTCTGAAAGCTGTGACATATTTCAACATTTAGGGGATTTTTTTGTGACTCAGTGTGAAATGTTGGTGTAAACTTACCGTGTCAAAAGAGAAACAGACAGACAGACAGACAGACATGAAGACCCCACCATGTGCCAGTTATTTGAATGCTGGTTTCAGTTTGGCCTTGACTTACTATCAGGGATGCCAGGTGCATTAGAAAGACAAAGCAATCCATTCAAGCTGTTAGATAAAAATTCTCACATTCTTTCCCCTTTCCTATCACATGTAAGCTATTTTATTGTGCATTTTTCTCAAGGTTAACAGATAGCAGTCATTGTGTTCTGTATTTTCTAAAGGTGATTAGTATGTATACATACAAGTACAAGAATATTGACTGATCCTAGTTCATTTATGTGTGTATGTGTGTGGTGTGGGTTCTTGGAGATGGATGGGTGTTGGGTTGTAGATGACATCTGCTTCACTTCTATTCCTATATGAGTGGCACAAGCTAAATCAGCAGCAGCTAAAGATGAGAAAGACATTATTGAAGATGGTGGTGGCCTTCTGGAGGATCAAGTCTCCTTCCCCCATCCCCTCTATCTATTGATGGAACCAAAGAAGAGAAAACACCAATTTAGTGTCTCAGCCTTTCCAAACTATAGCTATAAGACTTCATAATGAGCCACATCATCATACGCTATTTATTTTTGAAACCAGTCATGTTGTAGTCTTTACATATTTGGAATTATTGTTATGGCATTTAATGTATTCATCTATATTGTTCGTCATTTTTAAAGTATTTTTATTATTTGGCTTCAATGTCCTTTCAGTTGGAACACTTTAATTTCCCTTGAGAGCTGTAAGGTTTCGATCCATCCATCGATCCATCCAGCATTCCATTGATTAATTCCATCCATCCATCCATCCATCCATCCATCCATCCATTTATCCAGATAAACAATGTGACTTGTTGATTGTACTGGCATTTCACCTAACACCTAAGCTGAGCTGCATGGTTAGTTTTCAGATTGTTTAGCAAACATGTATGTGCACTGCCACATTCTTTTGGAGACAGAAAAGCTCTTATTAACTGTTGCCTAGACAAGGCGAGTCTTTAACAAGAATTCTTTAGTTTGTGGCGTGACAAACTGTCTGAATTACTGACTGGCTGTCTAAAGGAGAGGAAGCTATAAAAAATCTTTTCATCGTATGCTGAAAAGAGGAATTCAGCACTGGCCTCTAATTTTACAAACTTCTGCAAATAATTATCCCGTCACAGGATACCCTGTACAATGACTTTTACAATTGTGAATGGACTAAAAACATATCAGCATCAGCAGAAAGAATAACGGAACATCCAGCAGAATCAATGATATAATTAGAGAGCCTTTGAAGGGACCTTTGCCTAGACATCTCGTGTGTGCACATAATTTATAATGACATGTTCTATCTAAGGGGAGCATGGCAGCTTAGTGGTTAGCACGTTTGCCTCACACCTCCAGGGTTAGGGGTTCGATTCCCGCCTCCGTTTTGTCTGTGTGGAGTTTGCATGTTCTCCCTGTGCCTCGAGGATTCCTCCCGGAACTCCGGTTTCCTCCCCCGGTCCAAAGACAAGCATTGGTAGGTTGATTGGCATCTCTAGAAAATTGTCCGTAGTGTGTGATTGCGTGAGTGAATGAGAGTGTGTGTGTGTGCCCTGCAATGGGTTGGCACTCCGTCCAGGGTGGATCCTGCCTTGATGCCCGATGACACGTGAGAGGCACAGACTCCCCGTGACCCGAGAGTTAGGATAAGCGATAGAAAATGAATGAATGAATGTTCTAATTATCACATGCACCACTTTGTGCATAAAATAATGATCAGTTTTCACAAGATCTTTTTTTAACATGTATGTTTTTTGTTCATGAGCTCTGTAGAGCATAAATAAATGATAAATAATACAGCCATACTGTCACAACTGTTTTTCAGAGCCAGCTGTAAATGCAGGTAAACAAATTCAGTAAAGACCAGGTAGACAGTCAGAACAAAAATCAGAATTAAAGTAAAAATACAGGCAGAGGTCAAGCATTGTACAATCAAAGGCAGAGACAAAATACAGGTAATTCAATAAGACAGCCAGTGTCAAACCCAGAAGGCAACACAATAATAAGACAGCTTCACAATAAGCAAATTCTTCACAATTTGCCTAGTCAAGTCAAGTCAAGAATCTTTTATAGTCTTTTCAACCATATTGTTATGCGAGACACAGAGGCGGAAGGCGGAGTGAAAGCAACCAGAGATTATTATGAACAAAACACGTAACTCGCAGTACTTATGTGTAATCCGTTGGTGCGCGGTGGAAGCGCGGCCCACAAAGTCCTGAGTTAGAATGAAAAGCAGTCTGTGTAAAATCCGGGGGAGCGCTTAGGAGAAACGCGAAGCTGAACAAACAGCCGAACCATAGATACTAACGGACGGTGAGTGAGGGTGAGAGAGGGCTATATATATGATCGGGTGATGAGTGTGTAACGAGAGTCAGGTGTGTATAGTTAGTAAGCCGGCGAGCAGCTCATCAGGGAGCTCCCTGACACCACCACCTCCCCCAGGGGCGGCACCGAACGCCCTGACCCTGCGACAAGGACCACCCCTAGCCCTGGGCGCTGGGCAGCGCGGGTGGGCAGCATGGAACTCCACCAGCACGTCCTGCCAGGCCACCCAAGACCGATCCTCTGAGCCGTAACCCTCACAGTCCACCTGGTATTCGAAGCGACCCCCATGCCATCTGGAGTCCAGGACTCCAGACTCCAGGCTGAGCTACGACTTCCGGCTGGACGGGCTCCACAGGGCCCCCTGGAGGGCGAGAGATAGGCGAGATACATGGTTTCAGTAGGGACACGTGAAAGGTTGGGTGTATGCTGTACCTCGATGGCAGCTCCAGCCGGTAGGACACGTCACTGATCTGCCTGGAGATCCGGAAAGGCTAAGCTTGCAGCACGGCAGATTCATTTTCAGGTCCTTAGTAGAGAGCCACACCCGATCCCCGGGGCAGAAATGAGGAGACTCCAGACGCCTAGCCTCAGTGTGCGGCAGGTTTTGCAGTGGGCCAGCTGGGTGTGTGCTGATTCCCAGGTCCCGGAACCAGGCGTCCACCGAGGGCACGTACCTGGGCTCGTCCGACCATGGGAACAGGGGTAGGTGGAACCCCCGCACGCATTGGAAAGGAACGAGCCCAATCCCCCTTATCCTGGCTGCAGTAAGTTCTCAAGTACCGGTTCAGCTCCTGAATCTTACATTTCACCTGGTCGTTGGACTGCGGGTGGTAACCTGACATCAGATTCACCGACACCCCTAGAAGCTGGAAGAAAGCACGCCAAACCCGGATGAGAACTGGGGCCCATGGTCCAAAACTATTTCCTCCAGGAGACTGAAGTTCCTGAAAACATGGTAGAACAGGGCCTCAGCTGTTTCGAGGGCTGTGGGCAGGCCCTTCAGAGGCACAATGTGGCAGGCCTTGGAGAAGCGGTCCACCGCTACTAAGATGAACGTGTTACCCCCTGACCGTGGCAGGTCGGTCACAAAGTCAATCCCTAGGTGTGACCAGGGGTGCTGAGGGACAGGGAGCGACACCAACTTGCCGACGGGCAGTTGGTGTGGTACTTTGGCCATGGCGCAGGTGGCACACTCCTAGACGTAGCGGGTAACCTCCTCTGCCATCCTCAGAGGCGGAGTGAAAGCACCCAGAGATTATTATGAACAAAACACGTAACTCGCAGTACTTATGTGTAATCCGGTGGTGCGCGGTGGAAGTGCGGCCCACAAAGTCCTGAGTTAGAATGAAAAGCAGTCTGTGTAAAATCCTGGGGAGCGCTTAGGAGAAGCACGAAGCTGAACATACACACGGGAGTGTCGAGGAATGCACAGCCGAACCATAGATAATAACGGACGGTGAGTGAGGGTGAGAGAGGGGTATATATATATGGTTGGGTGATGAGTGTGTAACAAGAGTCAGGTGTGTGTAGTTAGTGAGTCGGCGAGCAGCTCTTTGCGGGCGGGGCACGCACAGTAGAAGAATCAGGGAGCTCCCTGACACATATGTAGCTGTTGCAGTACACAGTGAAATGAGACAACGTTTTCCAGGATCGTGGTGCTACATAAAACAAAGACAGAGCTAAGGACTTAGTAAGTAGTCCTAGCCACATAAAGTGCAACTGTGCAAGCTGGTGCAAATGTGACACTCTAAAGTATGTACACATTTTGGTTGTGATTTTTGAAAGGAAAAGTTTGATTTTCAATATATATATTTTTTCGTTTTTGCTTATATTTTATATGCCAAACGGAAGCCAGAAAAAAATGTAAAGCAAATGCCATTGTCTTTTGCTGAGTGAGATCGGCCTTTTATTTTGAAAATGAGCTGATGACTCTCACACAGGAGCATTGTGCGCCAAAAAGAAAATGACATTTGTGCATAACAGCAAGTACCTTTTTCCAGACGGCAGGAGGGTGAAGAGTGTGTGTGTGAGGGGTGTGTGCTTTTGGCTTTGCAGATGCAGCATATGGTGAAAATGTCCATGATAGAGGGAATGAAAGCATGTTATAAACTGTAAGAGTTTGTGTAAAGCTGATTAAAAACAGGCTTGTTCAGTCAGTAGCTATGGGACTGTGAGCATCAGAGCGTTTGTGTTTGATTTGTGGACACGGTCCCTGGCAGCCATGTTTGTAGGCTGTGGTTGATGCTGGGAGTTGGAGTTTGTGACTGCAGCTGATGTGATGCATACAACTGAAGAAAACAGAAAATCATAGCTATAGGCAGTACAGGCTTCATCATCAATAAAATCTTGCTTAAGCAGAGTTACATTAAGCAGAGTTACTCTTACACAACATGAATTTGTCAATTACTGCAATTTGTAATTCCTGCCCACTATCTAACTCTCCTCATCACATGACAGCTATCAAACCAACCAGGATGAGGCAAACCAGTGCTTCACCTGAGCCAGGGTTAGGTGAACCGGACCTACACCTGTTCAAATTACTGCTCACATATGGGAAAGCACTGTCTACACCTTTCTGCATACATAAGCTTGCAGACGCTCCTGTTTGGTTAGTTTTTGTGTTGCATGATACTGAATCCTGACACCCTTTTCACTTCTCTTTCTCTTTTACTATTTTTTTTGTGAAGAATGGAGAATGTCTGTGGATTTTAAATATAAACTGTATTAACTTACAGTTAACTTTTAGACAGGTTCATATGTGTTAAGACCAGTGATGATGGAAAACATCCAGATATAACGTTTAAAGTACTGGACTGTATAAAGTGTACAGCACTTGCATAGACATGTCATGCGACTAGCTGGAGTCTTTCCAGAGATGTCCAAAGAACATCTGGCATACAAGTCACACTGTCATTTTCTACATAAAGAAAAATTACTATAACCCTGTGATCTGAATTAGATCTGTTATTACTACTGCCAGAGCTGCTGTTATAGAAAACTAATCAACACTTTCTTAATAAAAAGGTTTGACAATTCAACTGTGCTATTGTATAATATTTTAAATCTAACTACAAGTTTCTTGTTGATTTAGCAGTCAGCTGCTCTGTACAAATGCCTGGTTTGCATTTTTTATGTTGTGTTTTTTTTTTTAATTTTGCTGTTGTTTTTCCTTCTTTCCCTTTGTGCATCATTTTCATGAATTCTATTTTTGTACTTTTGTACCATTTAATATTAGTTAAGACCTTTTGTTGTCTGAATTTCAGTGAAATTAAGCCTTTTGAAGACCCCAGACATCCAGAGATGGGGAGAATTCTTTTATAGGATCAGAATCAGAAAGAGCTTTATTGCCAGGTATGTTTTCACATATGAGAATCATAAATTACACATAGATAAATTACACGTAGCATAAATTTTCACATAGAAGCATAAATTACAATGTTATATAGTTTATAAATCATAACACTGGAAGAACTGCCACTCCTAAGAGGAAGTCAAAACTGTGGAACATGTCCATAATTCATAAATAGGTCTTTATAATAAAGGCTGGATGGAAAACCTTTAGACATTGAGTGAACAGAACCATGTAGAAATTTGAATCACAAGGAGTTTCGTCACCTAGCCAGAACACTCTATATTCAAAAAAAGTCTAAAGGTCATTTTAGGTTCATGTGTACAGTTGCCACCACACCTATAATATTTATTCATTTGAATTGTAAATTTGATTTGGGAACATTTAAATGTTTACATATGGAAAGTAGCCTTATCATGTGACTGGCTGGAGTTTTTCCAAGTACAACACGGTGAGGAGGAGTGTAGGTTTAGCCAAGCTTAAAATGGAAAGCTAGAACTGGTAAACAGATGTTGCTAACTGAAAGAAATGAAAGTTAAAGCCTCATTGATTAAAGAATAATAAACAAACAAACTATGCCTAAAAATAAATAAATTAACAAAGCCCTTCATGAGAAACTAATGCTTGGTTAATTGTCTAGATGGCTTTGTTTGAATAGAAACATTTTAGAACAATTTTAAAAAGTGATGAATTTTATATTGCCAATCAGGTATGGGCAGTATTTATGGCTAGGTGTTTCATATGTGTACTTTTTTGAAATACAAAATACTGTTTTCTAATTTATATTTGACAAATTACTGTAGAATTAAACGTCTTGTCTTTCACATATTTTGTATTTTTATATATGAAATAACAATAAATGGATTCTATGAATGCATTAGAGTGAATTATTTTGTATTCTCTAAATATTTTTTGTAAGGGGAGAGAGATATATACTTGCATAGATATCTATACACTAGAGGTCACCTTGGGGTCCTTAAAAAGCGTCAAAACCGCCGCCATCTTTATACGGTGCTCTTGTACTTAAATGCATGGATGATGCCGGACTTCTGTGCTGCGTTTGGTTGTTCAAACGAAATAAATCTAAAAACCAGAGAGCAAGGTATTACATTACACAAGTGAGAATGTGTTTTATGATATTGAATGGTAGGAATATATATTTCTGGTTACGTTGGTTTGTTTAAGTCCTTGTGTACCACCGGGCCTCTCCTTCAATTAGTAGAAAGAGAAACACTCAAGGTACAAGGTACTCAAGGTACAAAGATTTATTAAAAAGAAAAGGGACATCAAAGGATATACACAAAACACAGACATAAAATAATTTATGTAAATAACTAAAAGATTGGTCCCAGCTCTCCAAGATGTTAACAGCCAACTCACACTAACTATATTAGCTAGTTTCCTAGCATGTGGAGGCCCTTAAGGTACAAGGCAGCATTTCCCTGATAATTCACACTGAAAAGCAAAAAAAATAACACACACACACACACACACACACACACACACACACACACACACACACACACACACACACACATTTAAATACAACTAACTAGCAAACATAGACCCCATACAAGAAAAGGCCCACACACATGCAGAAAGCTAGCACTAATAAATCATGCTGGTGACATAAGGCTGGGAAGGTGTTATAAAAAGGAAAAAGAAATACAAAAAAAACCCCAAAACCCCAGCCAACTGACTCGTACACAAACAATCCACAAAATACACGTGCTGCCACCATGCAGCACACACATCTGAGACCGGCCAGCTAGGGAACCAAACAAAACACTACAGGAGAAAACAGCAACTGACTTAAATCTAGAACAAAATAAAATAAAATTAACAATACATTCTATATTTTATTAAAACACTAAATATTTAAAACCCCGGTTACCAACTGCACAATCTCAATTTAATTAACATTTACATTAACATTAACACATTTACCTTCTTTGGCAGATAGCAGATATAACCATCAGTCAATGTTTGAGCATTTATTCACATCAGCAGCTGTCAACATACAGTCAGCATAACTTAAATCATCTGCATCTCATCTCGGGCAAATTCAGACACAACCTTAACAAAACCACATTAGATCCCATGTGCTTTTAAAACAAGGCTCAAACTTCAAAATGAATATCCATAAATAACCAGTCAGCCTACTTCATCTGGGGCAAATTCAGACACAGCCAAACAAAGCTGCATTAGATCCCATGTGCTTTTTTTAAAACAAGGCCCAACTTCAAAGCCTCTTCCAAGTGTCTGCTTGAAAAGTCTTTGGAATAATTGGCCTGCCACACCCCCCCTACTGGTAGGCACTTGCCTGGTTACATTCTACCCCCCCCCCCAATGAATCGGCAACCTGACGATAAAAAATAAATAAATCCACAAAATACTAAATTAATTATTTAATCAGAATCTTCACTAACTGCTGCTACTGCCACAGTTCTTGGTAGTCTATAAGGGTTTGAATGCTGACCTGCTGTACTTCTCTTAGGACGCCCCAAGCTCAACGGCTGCTCCTCTGGGACAGGAGAACACTCTGAGCGGTCCTCACTACCAACACTTAAAGGGACTAAATCACAATCATTATGCAATACTACAACCAATGCAGAATCACCATCTGAGGCAAAATCCCCCTCCGAAGCAGAGTCAGTATCAGCCCCTTCTTTGGAATTAGACGCACCACTAAGAACAGGAGGGCCCACCTGTTCAACTACGCGTTAACACTTGGTTAACGACCGCAGCTAATCCATGCTAGTTACCCATTAGTTTTTGACAGTTAGGGAAACCGACAATGTTTGTAGATTCCGAAGCTCTAAATAAAGACGTTAAAAATTGACCCATGCTTTTTTGCTTAAAGGTGAAAAGACCAAACTTTATGTATGTTTTGTAAGATTCCCTTATCTGTCAAACATATTTTATTAGATTGTACTGAACTTAACACAAGCAGAATGCTTTTTTATCAAGTTACTTCACTTAAGGACATATTTAATGACATTATGCCTGAAAAGGTTTTGGAATCTTTTTTATCGTATGTTAATTAAAATAAAAAAATTGTATAATATGACTTTCTGTTTATATTTGTTCTGTTTTTATTGGGCGGTGGTGGCTGTTGATCGGAGGATCGGGGTTCAAGGCTGCCACTGCTGGGCCCTTGAGCAAGGCCCTCAACCCTCCCTCTCTCCAGGGGCGCTGTATCATAGCTGCCCCTGCACTCTGACCCCAACCTCCTCAGTTGGGGTATGTGAAGAAAAGAATTCCACTGTGCTGTAATGTATATGCTGTAATTTATATGTGGTGATAATAAAGGCTTTCATGCCCCCGTCCTATTCCTATTTACATGATATTTGTGTTTTTGTAATTGAATTTTGCCACAAAAATAGCTTTTGATTGCTGACATGGTATTAAATAAAATAATCTGAATTTGAATCTGTTTGTAGATTTCCAAGTGATAAACAGAGATGTCAGACATGGACAAGTTGCAGGGACACTAAACACTTTTTTTTTTTAATGGTTAATTCAGCTGTCACCAGTTAGGTTGGCAGTTCAGCCTCAAAGTCTAACTTTGTTTTTGTTTTGTTTTTGGTTTATGTGACTTTGTTACATACTTATTTAATGCGGCAAAAGTATTGTGGGAATGGAATGAATAAAAGATTAAACAGTCTTTGGCACCTCAACTATCTAACTTTCACATTATGTTCCGCTTGAATTTGTGATTTGCTTCCACCTGCAAATTGCTTTGTGTATCATATTTAATAAACCAATACAATTTAAATGTTTAAATGAACATGTATAGTCACACCATTGTAGCAGTGTTGCATGCAGTAGGCTATAAGGTAAGTAGTGATTATAAGAAGATTACTCAAGTGGAAGAATGTAAGTAATAAACTTACACCTACTAGCACTATGCATTATATTGTGAGAAAGTAGATTATCTTAATATCAAAACCTTAAATTTTCTCTGGACTTAATGATAAATACATGTCTGACCTTTGGAACGAACCAAAAAAAAAAACTAGAAATCGCATTCATGACGATTTATGGTGATTTTATTTCTTTGCCTACATTGACGCTAATGCATTAAGAGGAAGGGGTCCCCCGTACCAAGATGGCGACTCTATTGACGCATTCGTTCCAATGTATTGCCCTACACAAGGCGACATCTAGTGTATACATCTATGGATATACTTGAAGGAAAACATACCCACTATAACTTCGACACTGCCCCCTAGTGGGGCACATGACAATTTCGTGTAAATTCAGATTACACAGATCTGACCTAACATTAAAACCACTGACAGGCAAAATAAACAGGGAATAATGCATTGCAATGGCACCTTTCAAGGGGTGGGACAGGAGGCAGTCCTATCTAAGCATTGTTACAGACCAAGTACACCCCTTTATAGCTTTCAGTAGGATAATGTGCCAAGCCACACTACAAAAGTGTTCAGGAATGGTTTGAGGGTCAAGAGTTCAAGGTGTTGACTTGGCCACCAAATTCACCAGATCGTTATCAGAGCCTGACCCATGGAGGGATCACCTTGCATCTCACAGGATCTGCTGCTTCAGAAATCTTGTGAAGTCCATGCCTTGACAGGTCAAAGCTGTTTTGGTGGCACAATAGGGATGAACATGATATTTGGAAAATGCGTTACAGATAAAAATATGAAAACAGCATTTCTGTAGTCAAAACGTTATGAAGTACAGCTTCTTCATGCTTCATGTTGGCTACTGAACAGAGATAGCAGTGATGAAATGTAGCGTCAGAAGTAACCATTGTTTTATATGTGACACCAAGGCTCTCTTGACTTCTCTCCCGACCCCTCTCGTCTGATTTGTGGATTTTAACCCTTATTTATAACTGATACACATGTAAACTATTTAAACAGGAAAACTGATCAAACACTGAGCTTATCCTGAGCTGAGCTTTCTTACTCTCTATTTCTCTCCATCATGCTGCTCACGGATTGTGCTGCTTTTGTGTATCATGAGTTCCCAGAATGCTCTGTTCTGGGAAATGAGGTTGGGAAAGTGTTTCCAAAAGGTGTTTAAAAACCTTTGAGAAAATTGCATGGGTGTCAAGTTTAATTGCTTAAAGTGCTTAATGCTTTCTAAAGAGTCTGTGTCTTAGGGGTCTTTATAGGATTTTGGTTTGAGATGTGGACTAAAATGTTGTGACGATGGCAAGACACCAGCAGCTTACAGACTACCACCTAGTGGTCATAGGGACTAATGATAACATTTTGCAGATTTAAAAAGATATACTGTAGCACTGATGCATAGGCCCACTGATCAATAAAGTAAAAAAAAAGAATAACTAGGCCTGGAGACATTACTTGATGAAATTTAAAAAAGCAAATCACAAATGTGACATCAGCGGAAAACATACTTACAAGTGGAACTCTACCCTCATTGTTGGTAATGTTCAAGTGCGCTCTAAAGTTAAGTATTGCCCTAAATGAATAAAAGTAGATGAGCAATTGAAACAGAAAAAACAACAAAGTAAACCCCATCTCATCCAACAGCACATTAAGAAAACATTTGGGGGAGGACTTAATGCCTGCCTGCTTGAAAATTAGTATACTCATAATGTTTTATTCAATTTTAAACACACACAAGAAACTGAGTGACTGAATACTACTTAACATCATGTTAAACATCTAACCACAATAAGCTTAAAATCTTCAAAATAACCTTCCAACTATAATTTTCCGAAATGTCCTACATGTATCCTGCACATATTGTCTTTTTATTTTGTATATTGTGTATTGACTCCTGAGATTGCTGTGGAGGGGCCACCCAGAGACTGTCACACCTTCTATGAACCACTGTTGTGACTGTCAGCTTTATGGTCGGGTCTTCATCAGCGATCATTTGAAGACGTTGGCAGGAAGGTATTAGTGTTGGGGTCTGTGATGAACTCAAAAATTGTGCTGACCTATTAGTTCCTCAGGAGTTTTGGTTACTCAATTCCTACTACAAACTGTTGTAGAAAGAACATTAATTACATTTACATTATTTCCTGTCCAGTGTCACCCAAATGAGGATGGGTTCCCTTCTAATCCTGGTTCCTCTCAAGGATTCCTCATATCATCTCATGGAGTTTTTTCTTGCCACCTTTGCCTCTGGCTTGCTCATTACGGATAGATGTTAGAGATATATATATAGTAACTTAATTTTAAACATAAAACTTAAACATTTTTATTCTGTTTCTATACTACTGTAAATCTGCATCGACACAATGTGGATTGTTAAAAGTGCTATACGAATAAATTGAATATTGTATACTGTCTTACGTAAATACTTCATATTCTGCAACAGGTGATATTGTGTATGTTGTGATTTACTCTTGTGGCTCTCAAGTGATTTAAAAATAAATTGTGTAAACAAATTGTGTTCCTTTAAAACTTCGCTTTAAAACTCCGTGTGTCTGTCAGGTTTGTGCTACAGAGTGTCAAATCAGCTGCCTCGTTTATCACAGATCAACACAAGAGGGATAAAATGTGTGTGTGTGTGTGTGTGTGTGTGTGTGTGTGTGTGTGTGTGTGTGTGTGTGTGTGTGTGTGTGTGTGTGTGTGTGTGTGAGCGCGTGAGAGTGAGAGTGAGAGAGAGAGAGAGAGAGAGAGAGAGAGAGAGAGGCTATAATTTGTGCCTTTATAGTTTTTACCTCAGATTTTACCTCAGGCTGTAACGCGGGCCAAAGTTATGGAGAAATAAGCGATGAGGAGCTGAAGAGCCAACGGACGTTTGATGCTAATTCATTCTTCATTCGTGTCTTTTGGGACTTCACTACGCCAAACGACAAGGTAAGCGTCTGTTGTTTGTATCCCACAGGTTATATCTCAATACGAACTTTATTCTCTCAAAGAGACAAAAAGTTCATTAAAAAAAAGTGATCAACAAATGAGCAAATTAGCAATTCCTTCACAGCCATAAAACTTTACATTAAGTCATTGTTCATAAACTTTAATATTAACAAAATAATCAAATATGATTAATCCTGTTGTGGAAAAAAAACAGGAAAGGGAACTGTTCATTTTGAAATCGAAATCAATCTATTTAATAGATTTTTATCACTTTTATTTCTAGTAGCATTTGTATGTACATCCTTAGAGACAATTTGTTCGCTTGTCATATTAAAAAAATATTTTGTCTACATAAAAATCCCTCAGTATTAATTCATGATTTAATGAGTTCATGATTTCATTCATTCATCTAGAGTAACTGCTTTATTCTAATCAGGAT
The DNA here is from genome assembly GCF_022655615.1 of Tachysurus fulvidraco. NCBI lineage: Eukaryota > Metazoa > Chordata > Actinopteri > Siluriformes > Bagridae > Tachysurus > Tachysurus fulvidraco. The sequence goes on along the minus strand of NC_062539.1, from coordinate 4,431,881 downwards.
CATGACGGATTCAGAGTCTGTCCCAGGAACACTGGGTATGAGGAGGGAATTCACTCTGTATGGTATGCTGGTCCTTTGCAGAACATAATGCACATACATTTTCACAAGCTTATTCATATTTAGTGCATTTTACAGGCCACGGTTAAATAACCGAGAGGAAATCTCGGAGAAGATAGAAAGCCGAGCTCAGGTAAAAGATTTTTTGCTATGGATTTTTTTCAAGTCTTAACCCAAGAAAGGAAAGGATGGGCTTCTAATGAGTAGTGCTGGTTTCCCAGATATTTATAATGAGCAACATGCTAACAGTCTGGTATGACTGCTGGTGTTGTTTATCAGTGATATCTCAATGTGGCTGTGGCTACTCCAAGCCACCTCTTTGCTTTGCACTGATTGTGGTGTGTGTTATGATTGTATCCGGCACAGCAGTGTTGGGTGTTCAAGCACTGTGTATACACACTTGCGTCTTTATCATTCTCAAGCCTTCATGTCCGACTACAGGACAGGGAGAATGAATAAAGAACAACCTAGCACAACTAGCAATTCACACTTGCCAAAAACAGAGTGGTCTCTAGCCCTAACCCGGTTAGCTGAGAGAGATTTGATGGCAAAAAGGGATGCTTAAGAGAGGGATCTTTTGAGCTTAGCACAGGAGGATTATTATCCACTGTGAATACAAATGAGGGCCTTTTGACTTTCAGTTATATCTCCTTCAACCCTCATCTTTCTCCCTCCACCCTACTTCTCTTTCAGTCTGTCTGGGTTTGTGTTCTGCTCACACATGGTCTACAAAAATATGTTTGTTGTTGATCTGTTGTTCCTTTCATCAGCACTTTCAACAATGCAATCCATTGTGCCAGAGAAAAAAGCAAGAAAGAGCTGACCAAGAATGAAAGAACCAGAAAGAAAGCGATTGCAAGATCTAAAGAGGTTGCATAAGTTGCGATCCTGTAACTGAAGAAAGTGTAGAGAGATTCCTCATTCACCGGAACATCTGTGAATTTGTGGGATCTGCAATATAAACTTTCACATTTTGTAAACAAGCCCATTTTATACTCAGATAAAGATGCTGAGAGAGTGTAAAAGAGACAGCAACAGAAGAAACCTGAATAAAAGAAATCAGAATTCTGTTATTTTAGCTATTGTTATTATAGACACCACAGCTTGCATAACTGCAGGAAAATTGCCAATAATATTTTTAATGTTATGTAATGAAACAACACTGGAGATGGGGTCAAATGTTGATTACTTAAACAGTCTAGTGAATGTGAACATTCCTGTATTTTATTTTACTTTATTTTTTACATTTCACTGGTCAGCAGCTGTGGAAATTTTGTAGAATGTACAATAATACTGAATGTACATTAATCCAAGTTTCACCTGATCTTTTACTGCCCAAATGTACAACTATGTACATGGAATGGAAATCGTGTTGAAGAGGCTGTAATTACAACACAGTTATATTAAGAAAACACAGTTTATAAAAGCTTCTGAGTGTCTAAATTGGATTTATAGTGTTTGCACCAATCCCTCTTGTGCCAGTCACTCCAGAAAAAAAACCACACAGCCACTGAAAGACAAGTGGACCACAGAGAAGTAGAGAGAACAGAGGAGGGTGGTAACGAGCAGCAGAAAGACGAATACAAATAGAGAGGAAAAAGATAGGTGAATAGCCTGGGAACTTTGAGAAAGTGACTTTTCTTGGTCACTTAATGCCTCCCTTTCATTCGTTTTTTTCTGTGGCACAACAAGTAGCCTCTTTGTGTGTTTAAGGCAGATCTCGTGTAAAGCAATACCTCATCCTGTTTTAATTCATCAGATAAACAGTTTGCCAGGCACTTTTACTTCTTGTGGTCAGATGTGGCATTGTGGTACAGATGTAACACAAATTTCTATATTTAAATGGAAGGATAAATATGTTCACAACTGGACATTGTGTCAGTCAATCTATTAAACAGTACTCACAAAATAGGAAACTATTATTGTTCCATAATGCCTGCTTGCATACTTAAATTTTAGTCGATTTACCTAACGTACATACAGGAATACCTGCTTGCACACTAGTCTACTTCAATTATAACTTTCTAAATGAGCAAACTTCCTAATCGTAATATTTTAAAATACATTCTAGCATTTTGTAGAGCCAAAGGGTGTAAAACATGATAGCCTGATTAAGTTATGTATTATTTTTTCTTTTTAACACCAATTGTCAGAAAAAGTTTGAATCTTGAATTTTAAAATTAAACTTAAATTAATCTATTGTCTTGATGGAGTTTAAACAAAGTTTTTCTTCAAGTAAAAATTACATTTTCGAAGCAGCGGGTGAACTTTTGTTCCTAAATCTTGAAATGTTTTACAGTGTAATGATCTCACTACTGTGAGATTTCTGTGTAAAACTGAGATTTGGGTTTTTTGTTTCAACCCTACAATAGTAGCATTAGTAGTGGTATAGTATGAAGATGAATTTTTTTTCTTATAGATGACATCGACACTCCATGGGCAGACGGTGTGCCACTCACAGACACAGACAGATACCCTGAAGCCACTTCTTGAAGGGACAGGATGCGGAATTGAAACACTTCGCTTCCGTCGGCGCCTAATGTCCAAAGATGGAAGGAGCAATGTGCGTGTGGAGCATGTGAGCGGGCAGAATGCACTATACCTACGTGATCCATGGACAACCTGTGTAGACATGCAGTGGAGATACAAGTTGCTCATGTTCAGTGCAACATTTGTGGGCACCTGGTTTGCTTTTGGCCTGTTGTGGTATCTGCTGGCTCTGGTGCATGGAGACCTGCTGGGTGAGTAACATTTTTCATCAAAAATACAAAAAAAAAACATTTGAAAACATTTCAAAATATGTCCCCTTATCCTCAAGAGTTTTGTGCACAAATCAGTCTTACTGACACTCAGTTATACAATAGATGTACTGAATGTAGCAGGAAATCATGTTCACCATGGGGAAAAAAAGAAGAAGGAAATAAAATGTAGAGGAAAGAAAGGGACAGGTCAGACCAAAGTGAATTCTGTGTTTCTTCTCCTCATCTTCAGAGTTCGATCCTCCAGCCAACCACACATTGTGTGTGATGCAGATGCAGACTCTGACAGGAGCTTTTCTGTTCTCCCTGGAGACGCAGACGACCATTGGCTACGGTTTTCGCTGTATCACAGAAGAGTGTCCATCTGGCATTGTACTTCTCGTCATCCAGCTTCTCATTACCACAGGCATGGAGATTTTCATCACAGGAACCTTCCTTGCCAAGGTGTGTATCATATTTTCAAGACTTACGAGATTTAGAGTTTATATTGGATCAAATGAACAATAATTTGCTGAGAGTTTGATGCCTTTCATGCTGGTGGCAAAGCCCCTCTGAATGAGTCTCTGTTTATTTTTTATTCTCACACACTGTCTGTCAGGTCGCTCGGCCCAAGAAACGTGGAGAGACGGTGCGTTTCAGCCAGCATGCTGTAATAGCCAATCACCATGGACAGCCGTGTCTTATGATCCGGGTGGCCAACATGCGCAAGAGCCTTCTTTTGGGATGTCAGGTATTTAACTAGAGGTCTCAGTATTTTTCATTCATATAGATTTTTTTTGCATAGTCATTTTGCATAGACTCAGGTAACTATATTGAATCACACTACACCACCAAAAATGTAGATGAAATTTATGTTCAGCACATATTTAGTCTAAAATCTGAGACTTACTGCACTAGAGTCCTCCATCTTGCTGACTGTGCTTCTATGACAACCAAACACATTATGATGAGGGAAAAGTTTTTTATAATAAATTTGTGTGAGATGAGGTGAGTTATACTAAGCTGCACTGTACAGGTAACTGGGAAGCTGCTCCAGCGTTGTGTACCTAAAGAGGGTGAGACAGTGCGCCTAGACCAGAAGAATGTCCCATTCAGTGTGGACACAGCAAGTGAGAGCCCCTTCCTCATCCTTCCACTCACCTTCTACCATACTATCGACAATGACAGCCCCCTCCGAGCATGGGCTGCCAGAGGTACATTTACACTTACCCTCACCACAATAACTGTGAACTGGAAATAATGGCTCATGAAAGCTTACATTTGTATAATAATTTGTAAATCATTTGAATCAAAAAATGCTTAAATTATTTATATATATCCTCAAACACATCAAAGCCTAAATCAAGTATGGATTAATATGTATATCACCATCAATGTCTTTCTCTTTCTGTTTCTCTCTTTCTTTCCGTATCTGAGGTGTTGGATGGACTGAGCCTGAGCTGGCTGATTTTGAGCTCTTGGTCATGATGAGCTCCACAGTGGAGCCGACGTCTGCTATGTGCCAGGTGCGCACGTCCTACCTGCCTGAAGAGATCCTGTGGGGCTATGAGTTCCCACCCATCGTCTCACTGTCTCCGATGGGCAAATATGTTGCTGATCTTGCCTACTTTGACAAAGTTATCAGGGCCAAGACCCCACCCATATTCAGAGAGTCCTCACCCACCAGCCAGAACATTTACCACAGTAACGAAGAGGGAGGAGACCCAGAGAAGATACAGTTGGAACTGAGTTATAGAGAATCAGGCCAGAATAGGGAAAAAGGGAGAGATGGGAGTCCATCAGGAGTTAGAATAAGTAATGTCTAACACATTTTAACACATGCACACACACTCACACACTCAGTGGCACAGACCATACATAGAGATAAGTAACAAAAGCCATGATTCTAGTATTGAAAATGTGAAGGAGTAACACTGAAATCTTGTTAAACTACACATACCACTGGGGCATCATATGTACTGGACAGATATTTTGTCATTTAGATATAATTTATTAGACTGAGTATAAATAGGCATTATTTAACTTTACAATACGGACAATATCTCCCTCTAGTGGTCACACTTACTTCCACTAGTAAAGATGCAACTTGTGTAACTTGTGTTCACTAAATCTTTGTAATTTGCCTAAACACTGCTCAGTATATAAATAACAATCACTGTGACCATCAAAACACCACTTGGCAGAGACAGATCATGTCACAGAAATTTTAAATTTTTTTATGTTATTGTGAACTCTAAGTTTTGATTTAAACAAGTTGTTCGGTCATATGAGGTATTTTGTGTTGTTTTTGAATTGTAATGAATTGTTACTTAATCAGCAGTCATTATGTTTATGAACACTAAGAGTACGTACATAACACAGTAAATGCATAGAATAAAGGTTTATTATATTGTGAATACTTTCATTAATACAGAGTGGAAATAATAAGGAAAATTATGCCATATGTTTGCAAAATGTAATAGTCATCTTATCTCCTAACTCGTCCTGTTTTCTTTGCGAACAAAAACTATCCTGGGAAGAATCCCAAACAAACCAAAGCATAATATAATGACAGGATGGAATATCCACAAATTATTGTTTATTATCTTCAGTTTACCCTCATTCATTTCTTGTTTCACTTGGATTTAATTTTATCACTTTGTACATATGCCAAACTCACTAACTCATTTCATGTGATATGTCAATATTTCTTAACCACAAGCCTATAGAGAATTGTACTAATATACCACACTTGTTGGTGCACTGCAAAAGCTTTTATTGCTGGATTTAATCTAAATGAAAGTTCAAATTTCCCAAGAGGTCAAAAAGGGATAGACACAAAATTATGAGTTCCTCTTTTCGCAACACTATCTTTTTCTACTCCATTTTTATCTGCATACTTATTCAGAGAAGTAAAAAAACAGGTTTTTCTGCTTCTAGGAACTACACATTTGAACAACACATTAACTGTAAATAATTTTGCTTTCACTTTTATATATAGATATGAAAAGGCAGCAATAGCAAAGGAGTTATGGTTCTTCAGATAGCAGACAAAACTGGGAAAATATGGTAGTGTTTAGACAAATAAGGGCCAAAGAGTAAGTGGTGCACCATCGAGCAGCCACATTTAAACAGTATTTGAAATGTAGTTTAAAAAATAGTCCAAATGCAATAAAATCAAATGCTTAAAATCAATTCCAAGTGCTCAATTTCAATACCCAAAATGGCTCGGTTGAAAACATAGTCTCTTCAACGGAATGTACTGGAAGCCAGATTTGCATGAATTCAGTATTATCTGATGCTTACTGCAAACAACTACATTATAAAGATGCTACATTTCCATTGCTCAAAGCTGATGATGGGTGACGCATCTATTCTGCAGCATATAAACAGAATAACAAAACTATCATTGACTGTGGTGAAGAATAGCTACATCATGATACCTGTTTATATCAGGAACATAACGTGGTTATGAAAATCAGCGATGCTGTCTCCAGCCTTTATGTAAAATGGGCAGCTGTAGAGGAACTTATGTGAAAAAAGGTAAAATGTCTACATAATATTCAAATTTAATAAGTTAAACATGTTTTATTTGATTCATTCACACAGTAGTATACAGTTTCTTTTCTTTTTTTTTAAACTATATTTAATTTTATTTCTCTACAGGAAAGCTATGAATGTAAAAAAACACAGAGAAAGAGAGAGAGAGAGAGAGTCTGAGAGAGAGAGAGAGAGAGAGAGAGAGAGAGAGTGTGTGTTTGTGTGTGTGTGTGTGTGTGTGTGTGTGTGTGTGTGTGTGTGTGTGTGTGTGTGTGTGTGTGTGTGCGTGCGTGAGAGCGAGAGAGAGAGAGAGAGAGAGAGAGAGAGAGAGAGAGGGAGAGAGAGTGTGTGTGAGAGAGAGAGTGTGTGTTTGTGTGTGTGTGTGTGTGTGTGTGTGAGAGAGAGAGAGAGAGAGAGAGAGAGAGACAGAGAGAGACAGAGAGAGACAGAGAGAGAGAATGTGTACATCAAAATATGGTAACATCACGGTGAAAAGAAAGGTTTTACATATTTTAAACATTCTAGCTGTTGTCTTTTCTGGATTTAGAAAATTTATACTCTTGGTATGCATTTAAAATTCAATTCAATTTCAATTTCAATTTGTTACTTTACATATTTTGTCCCACATTATTAGTGTAAAGTGTAGAAAATAAAAGTTAATAATAATAATATTAATAATAATAATAAATTATTATTATTATTATTATTATTATTATTATTATTATTATTATTATTATTAATAATAATTAAATACTTTTTTATTGTTTTATTATTTTATTATTTTATTATTATTACTATTATTATTATTATTATTATTATTATTATTATTATTTATATATTTATTGCATATACATATGTAGTATTTCTTCTTGGTTTTGTTACTTCTGTCATTTCTTCTACATATACATTTTATCCTTTTAAGCATATATTTATTTTTATTTTATTTATTTATTTCAGATGTATTTATTATGTAATTATTTGTACTAGTTTTCATTATTTTCGAATTGCGTTCACCCAATTTAAATATCAAAATGAAAATATTCCTAATATATTTATATATTTTTTAAGTATGCAAACTTAGTATGTAGCCCCATGCATTCCATCTGAAATATTAATTCTTATTAAGCAATTTAGCATTAAGCACACCTGATACTCCTGGGCTAATAACTATGGCTTCTACCAGGCTTTGACCTCAGGACCTGTCGAGGTTCACATCAAGTTCATAAATCTGAGATGCTGAGTAAAGAATCAGGTGAAGTGCAACTGACTAATCAAGCTATTATTAATATATTGCGTTCATATATTTTTTACAAATATATTTTTACTTGATTCAATTAGAATTATTTTATTTTACAAAAGTAAAGCTTTATTTATTTGTCGTAAATCATGTTAGATGTCCAACAAATTCACAGCTTCCTTATTATCATAATCGAATGAATGAATAAACAAACAAACAAACAAACAAATAAATAAATGGATGTGCAAGTTAATGAAAATATAAATAAATATCCTAAACAATGTCAAATTTTAGGTTAGATAAGCAATTCGTTTACATTCTGCCTATATTTATTTATTTTCAATGGTATTTCTTGTTTAATGTTTACTTTTTTAATTATATTTTATTGATGTATTTTTTTTTTGTTTATTTTCACAGATCCGTTCACCCAGTTTTCTCACTATTGGGAGTCAGTATACGATAGTGCCCTCTATCGGTCAGAGACATAAAGTGCTCAACGGTTCAGCTTTTCATTTTTGTGCAGCAAGATTTCACGTCCTCAGAATTGGTAAAAACGCGCACGGTGCATTAAATCGATCAATTGTCTGAGAATGCAACACGGTCTTACAAATGAAAATTCACAAGAAAACACAGGCGAAAATACGGACCACGAATGATCAAGATTAGGGTTAGATTAAGGTCAATATTAGAGATTATAATAATACAATTACAACATTATGTACACCCACGTATTTATTTGGAAAGTATATTGATTTGTTTTTTTTATGCATTAAATCTATTTTCATTTTAAAATATATATTTACGTGTTTATATTATTATTTCAGTAATTATTATGCACCGTGGCAAAATGTAGTAATAAACCAGCTGACGTCAAACTTTACCCTGAACAACGAGATCAAACCATGTGGAAAGAGAGAAAAACTTGAATTCAATGGTTTAATGTATTTTAATATATTTAGTCGATATTGTAGTTAAAAAAAACCTAAATTTTAAATAGCGATTCATTCAGTAATTCTAAACATTGTATTAAAAAATAATCAATATTGAATTAGAACATTATTTTTTTAAACAAAAATATACATTATTATTATTATTATTATTATTATTATTATTATTATTATTATTATTATTATTATTATTATTATTATTCGCTAATTTAGGAGCTGCATGCGTGAATGTTTTCAGTCATCCACATCACTGTTAAAATTCTCCGATGTGTAAAAGAATTATAACAACTTTGGAAATAAGTTTAATTGTAGCAACTCTTTGCGGCTTTTTAGAAGAACATGAGCTATTCTGTATTTTAGAAGTGACGCTGTAATAATTTACTTACTAAAATATTTTAAGGAAACATATAAAGAAAATATCTAAATAGAATGTATATAATTGTATAATTGTGCTATGTTCTAGTGTTTGTCCGGACACAGTGATGATCCTGTAGCACTCAGTTAATTATCTCGGTGTTAGTTAAGTTCATTAAGAGAAGTTCTCTTAAGTAAGCAGTTTGTGTGATTTGAGAATTTTGGAAAGATTGTCTTTAGTAATATTGAACAATTCCCGGACTTGCAGAAGCCAGGGAGAATCCTGCATTCCGATCAGTGTTTATTGTACTGTAAATAGTGATGACCCTCATTCTTTCATTTCAATGGATTCGAGGTGAAAGCTGCAGAGTTCAACTCTATTATAATTCCATGACATGGCACGAAGGAAAGAAAAGGTAGGAGGACGATTGTGCAAATTTAATATAAATAGCGAAAGGTTCTGTTTACATAAATTAAATGAATTGAGGACTAATATATATTGCAGCAGCAATGTGTTGTATGCTGCACTATTGTTTATAGAATTAATTTGTAAATTGTTTATTTAAAATTTTGTAGTCGGAATGCTCGTGATTTCCTAAAGTAAAACACACGAAATGTTAAAATCCACAGTAAATAGTGTTTTTTTTAATTTTTTTTTATAAGAAACTAGAAATATCCAGCAACCCGACATAACTGTCACAAGCTTTGTTGGACTTTTAAGTAAGTTAACCTTCTGTGGAAACATTTGACGCCACACATTCCGCGAATTCCTACAAATTTGTTTACTGATATTTTCTTTTATGATTTTGTTTTCAGCAGGTCGGCCGTAAATAAAGTCGCAGATCTGCACTAAAGATATTGCAGGCTATAGATGTAGGCTATAGAAGATAAACGCTTTGTTTTGATGCACTGTATCTTGAACACTGACAGTATAAACATGTTAGTTTCAGAATAAAATGTTCAGTAATGATCAAGTGCATGTAAGCAGACTTATGACCTGAGACGTAAGAAGCAATTACATAAACTAAATGCCTATATATAGACAAAACAAAACAAAACAAAACAGAAAATTACATCGAAGGCCAATTTAACCACACACACCTCACACACACACACACACACACACACACACACACACACACACACACACACACACACACACACACACACACACACACACACACACACACACACACACTTTAAATGAGTTTGACTTAATATATAAGATCATCAGTTCATAATCATTTGTTATAACCTTTAACTATTAAAATATAGGAATAAGTGGAGTATTAAACCTTGACGTTGACCTTGGGGAATATGTTTATGTTAAAAAGCTTGATTTCTTTTTCTTTCTTTCTTTTTCTCTTTCTTTCTTTCTTTCTTTCTTTCTTTCTTTCTTTCTTTCTTTCTTTCTTTCTTTCTTTCTTTCATTTGATATGATTAAATTGCAAAATGTGATTTTTCAAGATTCTTTGTTCCAAACTGCAGACGATTCTTAAAAAACCCTCCACAGACCAGTCGTACAATGTACAAATAAACAATTGGTAATATAAAGGGTTAATAACTGTTGTTACTGTGGGGCAACTCAGATACATATTTATATTTTTATTCCGCCATGCTATTGTTTAGATTCTCAATTTTGTCCTATTTCAGCAGAAGTGACTTTAATTTATCTCATAATTAGACTATATTTTAAACCCGAGTCTATGCCTAGTTTCTTTTTAATATTTTGCACTAAGACTAATTATTAAACACCCCTGTGTGAACTGTGTAACAAAGTTCAGATTTATTTCGTTTTCCACATTTTAAAAAGCCCACAATCAAATATTTTAAACAAGTATAGTTTAAATACAACAGTTAAATAAAATACTTTCCCCCTTCCCATCCATTTTCACTAGGTTTGTCCCTTATTTGACCTGAAAAGTCCACTATCAGTTTTATCTACAATTTGTTTATGCCTTTAGCAGTGTTCTTTAAGCCTGGCTACTGTATAACTACTGCCAGTGCCCAAACCCATATGGAGGTGATTTTCACTTGCAAATGTTTATTGCACGATTTGCCATGCCAACCTATTGTGTAATTATTGTTTGGGGGAAAAATATACACATATATATTTGCAATAATTTAATATTCGTCTAAAAAATTATATACATTACATTTTAGACTTTTGCACTCAGTCCTTTTTATTTTATGACACATACCTTTTTAATTTTTCAAAATTTTAATTTTGTGTATGATGTTAAGATTGTAAAGATAACCTTACCCTAAAAAAAATAAACAATTAAAATGGATTTCTTTCAGCATAAAATAAGGAACCCCTAAAACAGTACAGAGTAGAATCTAATGTATTATCTTAGAATTAGATTATTATTCTATATTTTAAAACCCTGTATTATTTTATGTAATTGACATTTTATCATTATTCAAATGTAAGCAATACGATAGAAAATATTTCTGTATAGTTAATTCCACTATTTGTTAAAATTATAACATGTTCTAAAGAAAGTTTAAATACCATATGGTTGTCAGCAATCTTCAAAACACTATAATGGTCTATTTACTGTACTGTCAAAACGCATTTTCTATTCAAATACACTTTTTAAAAAAATATATTTTACGAAAGACAAACATTCTTAGTATTTTTTGGGGTTACTATAACTTATAAAAAATACTTATAAGACTGGCCTGATAGCTATTTAATATTTGTGTACATCCAGAATATTAATCTACAACGAAATATTTCACCAAAGTATTTTATTTAAAATAAGTGCCGATTTAACATGGTCCCAACAATGTCATTATTTCAGTAAAGTATCAAAAAATATATATCAACGAAAAGAGGTCTGGCCTGGTGATTTTTAATTAAAAAAATAATAAAATAAAATAATAAAAAAAAAGATTAATTTTCAACGATCTAAAAAGCTATTATGTCAGTATTCTACAGGACTAATCTATACTGGACGGAGTAAACAACAGACTGGGGCTATTTTAGGGCTCAAAATAATCATATAAACACACTCGGGTTCATTTCAAAACACTGCGTGAAGTTGATTTTCACAGCCAGAGCTCATTTTTAACATATTGACTTATGGGCTGTAGTCTTTCTTTGATTTTTATATTTGCGTGTGCGCTCTGTAGACTTCATGAGCCGATATCTAAAAATCATACAACTGGGATAATATCGGCCCATCTGGACACAGAGAGGCCCTGTGAAAGTTCATTCATCTTTGTTGTTGTAAGTAAAAACTGCAAGTGTTTATTCTGTGCTGTAAAAGTTAATCTGACATCTGTACAAATATAAGTGTGCAGGCGAGATCCTTTTAAGCGAGATCTGAATTTCAGAGCCAAATTTTCAGTGTTGAATTACGCACTGTGATAAATGAACATCTGTATCTATCAACTGAAGCTCTACAAGGCTTAATCCAACCCAGGGAATTTTTTTTTTTTTTGCTTTCTTCAGAGCTACTCTGTTTCTATTCCGTGTAAGTCTCGAGAGAAAAAGAAATGTAAAATAGACCTCCCAGGCGGCCTAGAAAACGTTCACAACACTGAGTCGTCAAGCAGTTTCCAGTTTTGTGCCTCTCTTTCGGTTTAAATGTCAATCCGAGAGTGCAAAGCTGAATGCTTGGCTTCATGGTCCCAGTACGAGTAGAGGTCGGTGGGCTGACGCGCGGCGCAAGCGAACTGGAGCCCCGCCGCGCTATTGCCTGGTATGGGTGAAGGCGCAGGCGCCGCTCCGCTTAGCTGCTGCGCCTGGTGCTGGTGATGGCTCACGCCGTTATACGAGTTCATGACGCTCGGAAGGCCCATGGCCTGCATGCGGGAGTACGGGTTGTAGGACGCGGTGGAAAGGCCTTTTACGTTGATGGCACTCACGTCGCCACTCGCCATCTGGCATGACGCGTAGGACGACATGGGCGGCGGAGGCGGCGGCGGAGGAGGCTGAGCGAGCGACCAGGCGTTGTTCATGAAGCTTGGTTGGATGTACTTAGGAGGCGACAGGTAACCGTAGCCGTCTGCGCCGAACAGAGACTTGCCGGGCTGGAAATGAGCCGCGGGAGGCCTGAACGGCCGCTTCATCCGCCGCCGGCGCCGGTAATTCCCCTTCTCAAACATGTCCTCGCACGCCGGGTCCAGCGTCCAGTAATTCCCCTTGCGCTCCCCGCCACCTTCGCGCGGCACTTTGATGAAGCACTCATTCAGGCTCAGGTTGTGGCGGATGCTGTTCTGCCATCCCTTCTTATTCTTTTCGTAAAAAGGGAACTTGTTGATGATGTATTGGTAGATGCCTGACAAGGTCAGGCGCTTCTCCGAGCTCTCGCGTATGGCCATGGCGATGAGGGCCACGTACGAGTACGGCGGCTTTTGGGACGGGTCCGCTTTCTCCGAGCTCGACTCGGTCCGGACCGGCTCGTCCTTCACGAACTCCTCCGTCTTCACCGCGTTGGTGTCGTGCACCATCAGGGCCATTGCGTCACCCTCTAAGCCGTGGTAAGATGCCATCGCTCCTGAAACATAACAAAAACAAACCAAAACATCAACACAAAACACAAATCGAGACAGGTTACAACAGAGATAAAAAACATGAGCCACGCGAGCCGCTTCTGTGTGCGCTCATGTACCTGGTAATTTAGGATTTATGTCCTCTTCTTTGCATGCCTTTTTAAGGGCCTGAACTACTGAAGCGCCATGAAAATGGTAAGAACTTCTCCCGAGATGTATTTGCGCCTCTCACAACTTTGTGTCCTCAAACTCCAAATTGCGCCGCGCACTTCTGCCGCTTGTTTCCTCTAATAGCTCTCACGGCGCTTTCTTCTGCGTTTGGCGCATCCTATTCGCCAACAGACTTGTTCTCTGACGATGCCCTATGTTCCGCTTTCGTCATTCTCTCTCTCTCTCTCTCTCTCTCTCTCTCTCTCTCTCTCTCTCTCTCTCTCTCTCTCTCTCTCTCTCTCTCTCTCCACTAGCAGTCTCGGCTGCTCTTGGACCAAAGCAAAGCGTATCACTTTCCTCGTTTAAGGTATAATTAGCGACATTGTTGGATAAACATCTAGTAAACTATGGACACACCTTCGTTTCCAAACATTAACACATTAAGATTATTCGAACAATAACTGCAAATAACAGGAATACTATATACCTCAATGTAATAGGTCTGAGATTTTTGTATTTAATGCAGTTCAGCTAACTACCCGGATAATTCTCCTAAAGTTTCATATATAATTCTCCTATAAGTTTCATATATTTTTATTCAAGGCGTGTCTTTTTGGGCAGTCAGAGATATTTGTTTGGAGAGGAGAAAAGGAAAGCTGTTTTTTTAAACCACCCATGCAGCAGGAGGCTCAGTGTCTGACTTGTGCAGGTGCAACAGCATTGTCCTGTATGTCAACACCTTCCATCCACTCATCTCCCTTTTGACTGACTGGGAAAATAATAATAGTAGAGGCTGTAAATAACCACAACAACAACAAACAACAACAACAACAATACTACTACTACTACTACTACTACTACTACTACTACTACTTCTACTCTACTACTACTTATAATAATAATAATAATAATAATAATAATAATAATAATAATAATAATAATAATAATAATAATAATGACCACAACAGTACACTCACACTTTTAGGGTTATTCTAACCTTACATGTGAGTATTATAATAATAATAATAATAATAATAATAATAATAATAATAATAATAATAATAATAATAATAATGAGAAGAAGAACAATATTATTATATAATAAGTATTATTATTGTTATTATTATGAAATAGAATTAAATATTTACATAGTAAATGGAATAATAATATTGTGCTGCTACTGCTTTATTTTCACAATGCAAACAAATAAAAAAATTTTACTCAGTTATAAATTCATCCATTATAAATCATATGAATTTCAGATTAGTGTGATGATGGCAAACAATAAAGGCTTTAATGATTTGGCAAGGCACTGTTTCAGTTTCACAGTCGAAGACGACCAGCACCGCAAGACGTCATTTCTGAATCCCTGCAAGCAAAGTGTGATATTTATGGAGATTTAAAACGGTTTTTAAACTTCCTGCCTGCTGCTTTGAAATAAGGATGTTTACGGTTCAAAGTGCAGGAATGCGGAGGGATATGAGCTCTGCAGGTCAGCAGGACAGCGACCATCTCCATTTTATTTAGCCTGGACTGAACTAAAGCTTACCATTCAGCCAACAGGCTACTATTGCAGTGTTGAGAAAGCTTGAGTGGAAAATAAACGTGAAGATAAGAATAATGTCATGGCAGATATTACATGAGAGCATCTGAAATCACTTAACATGATGTATGAGATTATAAGATTATGTTGCTGTAGCCTATGTTATTTAAGGTAAGTGCAAGTTGGTTGTATTGATATCATCAAGCTTGGTGATTTTTTTTAAAAGTGTAAAATCTTTCTGTAAAAAGTTTTAACAGATGAACTGGACACTACCTTCTGGACTTCTGTGTGTCCTATTAGAGCACTAATGAATCGGTGGGCGCTTCCTCACTTTGTAAAGCCCAGGATTGACCTCTGCCTTAAATTACAAAGCTGTACAGAGCACCGCTGTTCTTCCTGAAGGTGCTGCTTGGTGTGTCTGTGGTCTTTGAGAGTACAGACCATGTTTACCTTTCTTATCAGCGACAGGAAACTTATGGGAAGCTCTGAGCCTTTCTTCCAACAAGTCGCCTGTCAAATTACAATAATGCATTGCACCTTGGGAAAAAAAAATATATTCATAAATCCTTAGCATACTTTATGTGGGACTGACATTCATGCTGCTTCATTTGTTTGATGGATATTCCACAACGAGCCAGAGATTAAAGATAACAACAGAGGGTGCTTTTTTTGCTTTCTTGAATGGATCCTAGACACTGTATGTAATTGTTTCTGAAGCTGGAAGGAGTTTTTTTGGGGGGTTCAGGAAATATGAGCTGCAGTCAGAGTTCAGCTACTTCTGATAGATTTGGTTTTGACAGACACAGTAATTGGTTTGACAGTAATGCAGGCTTTTAATAATGTTGTAAAACCTAACACTACAACGTGACACAATCCAGCAAAGTGACTTGACAAGGTTACCGGATATAATTTATCCATAACTATATCTTTAACTTTTGTCTAAACCGCAACTTAATGGATCTCACAACTCTGGAAGCTTAATGAGTAAAAAATTTAATTACCCAATACAGTTCTTCACATTCTGTGCAGCTCATTTGCAAAAGGGTAAAATATTGTATTTGAGGAATTTAAAAAATGTATTTATTTCTTTATTTACTTACTTACTTACTTACTTACTTTTTAATAGTTGCAGCTAGTCTAAAGTATAACACATGAATTAAACCTGTCAGTGTTGTAATACAACAATAACTTCCCGTGAACTACATAACTGACTCTTCCCATTCATTAAGTAAACTAACACATGACTCAGAAAACTGAACATGTATTCCAACTAAAAAAATCCAAATAAATCTACAAAAAATAAATATTAAGAACATGCATTAAGAGTGTTCAAAAATGCCTTCAAAATTAGGTTTATATGACATAACCTGTGTACGTTGTGCCAATATTGAGTGGAAGTGTGTGTGTGTGTGTGTGTGTGTGTGTGTGTGTGTGTGTGTGTGTGTGTGTGTGTGTGTGTGTGTGTGTGTGTGTGTGTGCAATTTGGGGATTCTTTCTTCCTTTCCGACACAAATACCGTATAAATACTTTGAATTCTTTTATGATCAATACCATACAATCAATAATATGGATTATTTTAGCTTGTTAGATTTTACAATTATTATTATTATTATTATTATTATTATTATTATTATTATTATTATTATTATTATTATTATTATTATTATTATTTTAAATCATTCTAGCTAATCTAAAAAATCCCTCCATTACGGCATTATGTACATTTCCCTAAATGGTTAGTAGTAACTCAGTCAGTTGGTAGAACAGGGACTCTGACTTGCTAGTTCTTGGTAAAAAATGATGAAGGCTTGAGATTTGTGCAACCACACCTAAAGTTTTGGGGGTGGGTGGGGGTGGTGGGGTTTGGCTTAAGCAATAAAGTCTGAGTCTAACTCTCAAATGGGTTTGTGATACATACAGAGCTTTTGGGGGGTTTGATCCTCATCTGCCACACACAGGATGGTCTTTGATGCCGTGTTCTTTGGCCCGGGGAGGAAGCTTTCTCGCAGCGCTATTTCTGGCCCGCGTATGCTCCTTTGTTTCTCCAGTGGAGCAGGTGAAGGTGCCTGTGCAGCTTTGATCAAGAAGACCAGGGCTCTGTAAACAAGTCCCAACACGGTTTAGTCAGATCGAGCCTCCCAGTTAGCCTGTACCTTTTCCTGAGCTGACTGAACACACTGCACAGAACAATAAAAAAAGATAAATTTTTTCTTAGAAGTGTCGCGTTAAAATAAATTAACACAGAAGATAGAATTTACTGTGTATGAAACCACCACGGCGCTGTTGAATTCTCAAATCTGCTGGGTCAGAAAGTTTCTATAACAGTAACTCTGACAATAAGTCTAGTTCTAAGACAAATCACAAGTTTATATTAAAGTACTGAATCTAATATTTTTTCATTTCTATAGAAACCACTTATTTAAAGGAAATACATACGGACACGTAAGATGAGGCTATTAATAAACGAGTGGTGAAAAAATATTGAACAAAGGAAACCTATAATGTATAAGGTGAAGTTTAAGAATTGTTTACGAAAGTAAAAGATTTACAATTTCTGTGTTCTTTGTACCATAATAACAGGAAATAATTTGTATTGGAAATGCAATACCATGAAATGTAAATATAAATGTTTAAAAATTCCATGTGTTGTTCATTAATAATTGAAAAATAAATGTCATTATTTAAAACATTTTCTGTTATTGGAAAGAAATGTTTCATGCAACATGAGATCACTTCATTGTTGATTATTTTCCTAAAACAGTCCACCACCAAGTGTTTTATTAATTATACAAAAAGTAGACGGTTAGCATGAGAGAAAAGGCCACAAATATGACCATATTATTTCTAATAATTAGCGTTAAAATTTAAACACAGCTAAAACATTTCCCAAAATCTTCACCATGGTTCAGTTTTATTATTTATGTGCATTATATAATCAAGCCTTATACAACCCTATACAACCATTATATACATGTATCATGTCTTGCTTTCAATTAACTTTAAAGTTTTCACATTGATCTCCACGTTGGAATCGCAATGTTTTGGCTGCTCACATGCACGGTGTTGACAGGCTCATTTTGCTACCATATGTTCACACCCCTTCAGTGAACAGGTGCACTGCCCTCATCTTTCTCTCTCTCTTTCCTCGAGTGCTGACAATATTGATTATATTCGTGCTTTCTTCATTAATTCCAAAAATTTATCTGAAACATGGGTGTCAGTGTTACAAAATCCTTCAGTATTCCAAATTGTTCCAATGAAAAAAAAATTCATTGTAAAAAAATTGTACCATGCAAAAAAGTGTTAATGTTAAATTAAAATATATATATATATATATATATATATATATATATATATATATATATATATATATATATATATATATATATATATATATGTCTTCTGTTCCTTGGAATTTAGGGATTAAATATGAAAGGAAATAGACGGATTAGATCCAGATGATCTTCTCTTAAGTTCTCTGTTAGCCACCGTACAGCTATTAGCATTAGTGACATTAGTGCTCTAATAATTAACAGGTCTTGATACCTGCTTTGTAGCAACACAGTAAAGCATGTTGCATCATCATGAGCCTGAATTTCTGCAAACTCGAACATTTAAGGACATAATTTGAAAGTAAATTTTGATGTTTCTGATATACACAGTATGTATGTTTCTGATATGAGCAAATGATATGAAGGGGTTTCATGTCTAATCTTTTAGCGCTTCAGGCTACACTGCTATGGTAATAAAAGGTTTCAAAAGTAGTATTTTTTCTAGAAAAAATGTTCCTCCAAAGCTAAAAGTCTCCTCTGTTTAAGCACAGGGAGTAATGCAAACCTCAAAATGGACCTGCCAAATCAGCATGGAGTAAAATTTACTAACAGAGACAGGATTTTGAATGTTTTGCCGTTTGCGGTTAGGCACATCCACCAAAAGCCGTCGCTGCCAGGCGAGGCGAGTTCCTGAAAGGCTGTCTCTGTGTGCGGCGGAGCCACGGGTGACGACAGAGGCCGCATGCGCCTGCTCGTGATTCGATGTCCTGTTTATGTTGAACCTCAGTGCAGTCTTCCTGAGGGAAGCGGGACCATACAGATTTGGTGGCCTCGCCGTTTGGACTTATCCAAACATGTGCATGTGCACGCTTGCAGATACACAAAATACAATGCATACAGTAGAAAACTTACAATGTCATCATTCTTATTACTTGACACATCCTAATATTGTGAAAGAAAGCATGTAATTCATATCGGTACTCAGGTAACATGAGAGGATCAGAGTCCGTCCACGGGGGGACGGGTGCGGTATCTGCCTGCGTGTTTTTAGAGTTCATAGAGGGACCGAAGGGACGGCTGGTGGCATGCAGGTCACCCCCTGTTGGGGGCAGTGGAGGGTCATCTCGCAGCAGGACCTTTCTCTTGGGGGTCAGGCTCCGGCTGTAGTTCTAAGCAGAGGAAGGAGCTGGGGCGACCCCAGAGAGAGGGACCCCAGCAAGGATCAGCCCTGGCCAATGTGTTCTCAATCATAGGAAACGCAAACAAAAAAAGCAGAGCCTGATTTAAGAAAAGGCCATGGAGCTCTCTGGAGAAAACCCGCATCACCCCTCCCCTTGATTCCTCCACTAGAACCACTCAGAGCCCAGCGCTTGGCTCATGCCTCCCGGAGAGGAGGAGGACATAGAAGAAAAGAAGGAAAAGAGAGGTAAAAAAAAACAAACACCTTTCTTGTTAACAAGGCACAGGGCACAGGAGCATCAAGTTCCTCCTGTCCCCCTTGTCCTTCTCTCTTTTTTCCTTTATGCAGTCTGATTCTACCTCCACCTTTAACTCCTCTCCCTCATGTGTGTGTGTGTGTGTGTGTGTGTGTGTGTGTGTGTGTGTGTGTGTGTGTGTGTGTGTGTGTGTGTGTGTGTGTGAGTGTGTGTGTGTGTGTGTGTGTGTGTGTGTGTGTGTGTGTGTGTGTGTGTGTGTGTGTGTGTGTGTGTGTGTCTTGGAGTATGATGGGGATTTGCCCCCTGTGAAGCAAAACAAACAAATACAGAGCTTAAGGAGGTGCCGCTACTAATGAATGACAGCTGAAATGAGGAAGAGAAAACAATTACAGTCAGGTAATAGTGGAAAGTTAATACACGGGCTTTAGCAACAGTCAACACATAAGATAAGAACAAAGGCAAAGACATTAGCTGTAGTCACTTACGGTCTTTGTATTTTTCCTAACACAGTTGTACAGGGCTTTAGATTCTAGATGGAATCAGTAAAAAAAAATTTGCATCTGTAACTCTGGGATTTTCAGACTTGAGCATTCTTTTAGTGTGAAACAAGTGAAGACGTCTGTTTTGGCCTGAACACAGATTCATTTCATGAATAAAATCAATTCTTAAAATATTATGTAGCATCAAACCTATACATTTTTAGTTAATTTTATTTATATGAAGCAATGTTTTTTTTTTATTTATTAAAACAAAACCAGTTGGGGTTAAACATTTTAAATTGCAATTGTTAAAAATGTACTGAAATGTGATTTTACAATTTTTTGTGTTTTTCCAGCTTCAGATTTTTTATAGCAGCTTAACTGGCATTATTTCAATTACTATGATATAATATTCCATATGATATTTATTGCAACTGCATTAGTAACTGATAACAGTTGAACTCCAACAATGATCCTGAATAATATTTTGTCATTAAAAATAAATTAAAATAAGTTACAGACAACTGATGAAAGCAGGAACCATCATCCTCTTCATTACAGTGCTGGATAATATTAAAAAAAAACAACAATGCTGTGACAATTTTTAGGTTGTGGTCAGTTGATCAAATTCATTCATTCATTACTTCAACCCAAAACATTCAGAATCATCAGCGGGTCCAGACCCACAATCCAAACTCTCATAACAACAGACGTTTCCTATTAGATTTGCTGCATGCCTTAAAATAATAACTGAATAATGAGCATGGGCTTTCAAGTGTAGATTGTGTGAGGCTCGAAGGTTCATGTTATCTTTGTGCTGTGTGAATAAGTCATGCCACATATATCCCTAAGAAACACAAAGCAACAAAAGATACTGTTTTGATGATCTGTCTTTTTAACTCCTTGAGCAGGACTTACACTGAAACACTGTGAGTTTTAAGTTGCAGACAAAAATCACACCTCTTTATTCATGACTTGAGATCGTGTGAGATAATGTAACATGTTCGCTGCCAGCCAATTTAAAGTCATTGCCAATGCCAAGACATCTGGTAACAGGTTCTGGCAATGTATGGAATATTTGATTAAAATGTCAGCGTAAGAATCTGTTAGAATACTTGTTTAAAACCCACCAAAAGGAGGCCTGGAACAGGATCATGGCAAACTAGTGTAACAGCTAAAAATACAGCTGTGGTTAAAATGTTTCTGTTTATAAGCCTGATTGGTGATGCAAGCAGATCGTAGGGTCTGGCATTAAGGGATTGTCATCATATTATCAGACATGGAATATGCAATTCGGTCGAGATTTTATTTATCGTAGCGGCGCCTAACAGCCGTCCAACAAGTGATGATTTGATAGGTTCTTCATTCCGTCAAGGTATACTGAGACAAGCTAAAGAAGCTGTAGATGTTAGAAAAGTCTGAATGGAGAAAATGTAGCACTGTGCCGCTTTCGGCTTCGGGCCGAGCAGCTGTGCTTCTAGGTTGATAAAAACAGAACAGATCTCAGCAGGCCACATTCCCAGAGCCTCTCCCTGTGGATTAGAGCTAACAAACTGCTGCAGTGAAGCTTTACATGAATTCAGTTATAACTGTCAGTCGTCCTTAAAGTTCTGACTGCTACAGAAGAGACTGGAAGTGAGTTAGATGGGCAGGGGTGGGGTTGTTAGAGAGGAAGGTGGGGGGGATTGGGTTAATGCGAGGATGAGTGCTCAGCATTAAAACAGAGAGAACTCATCCATATCTCGCACCATTGAGGGCAATCAGTCATTTTCACACATGCTTCCACGACATCTTTCTCGTCCAGCTTTCAAGCGTGACGTGCCACAGACAAAAGCAGGGACATCGACAGCTTGCTTCTGCCATGTGAATGACCCCATGTTTTGTCTCACCTAGCTGATAAAATGAGATTAAGGTAAAGGGGGCTGCCGCTGAACTACTCAGTTTCTCTCTTTTGTATGAATACCAGTTAGCAGAAAGATGACCTCTGAATGGACGAAAAAACCAACCAGGCTGTGGGACTGACAGCACAGCTTCCTTGAATTAACGCAGTTGAGTTCAACGGTTCAGGTTAATGCTGCTCATTCACTAACTTCGAAAGAGACCCACATGGATCTTACCTCACATGTGGAACAAAGCCTTTTTATTTTTAACTCAGCCCAGCATCATTTCTGATGCACACATAGTTACAATACAGAATACTATACTGTCATTTGCTTTTGATAACCTTAGAAACATTATAGAATTAATTCCTTCACTCATTTTCAGTAACAGTTTTAGCGAAGTCAGGATTATGATGGAGCCAGGCTATATTCCCAAAACAGTGGGCATGAGAATGAAATACACCTCAGATGTAACGTACACACTAACACACAAAACAATTCGTCCGGAGAACACTGTAAGGAGGAAATCCAAACAGAGATGCAGAAAACTTTTGGAACTTCACCATGGTTATCATCAAAGCAAAATACCTTGGTGCTGTTAGACGGCAATGCTACCCACTTCCCCATCAACACTATATCATAAAATAATCATATCAACTGACATTTATACGATTCTAGAGGATTATTAGCACAGATGAAAAAGAGCCAAAGAGCCTTTTGAAGACACTATCAGCATTACAGAGCTTAGCTAGTTAGCTAGCTCATTTATCTCCTGAGGTAAAAGTCACCCCTCCCAACAGTACTCAGCTAGCTACATTTTAGCTAATATGTTAAGGCTAGTTTACCTAATATAAAGTTTATATTATAATACTAATTATTCAGTATGTTAGAAAAAGGAATGTTATGGAAAAGCTAATCGAGTATATTTTTTGTAGTTAGAAAGCAGGAAGCAAGCAAACAATCAATCTTGTAGCTAATGTATCTCTCAGATTTATTTGTAATACTGAAATTCGCTAGCTAAAATTACTTTTGCAGTACAGGTCACAAGTCTTTTTTTTTTCTAAACACAAAACATTGTAACAGATATATTTGGATGAAGTATTTTGTGGCTAATTTTGCTGTGTTTATTGATACATTCGTATTACATTACAACGTGTATTAGCTTGTCTCTCAGCCCCATGGAGATGCAGTGGCTAGTTCATTTTAATCTACACAGAGCCACCCAGTAGATCCCATCCCCAATGTTAAATGCCACCAGTCCCAGCGATAGTGAACTCTCTAGACATAACACCGCTCACTTTGTTTAGAATTCCGATTGTCATTTTATCGCCTTCCTCAAAACAGCGCCTCTGTGATAAAAATGGTGCGACTCATAACAACCAGTGAGTAAACACCCTTTTCTCATCACCCTGTTTTAAAGAAAAATAAATTATGTTTCTATTATTGGCTTCAAAAAGTTGTTTAAAAAGGCATCACCACATGTTTGGCTAGTCGAGGCAGTGGGCTTGTCTATCTGAACTCAAACACTCAACAACTCGGATCACTGAGATTTACTGGTAAGCTCTGGTGAGTCATATGTGACAAAATGTTTACTACAGCCTAATCTCCTTCAGATCTCATAACGCATAGTTGGCAAGATAAAAAGAAAGGGTGTTTTAGGATAGTTCATTATGCAGACATAATTGTCAAAGCAGTGATACTTTGTATTAGATAATGGCATTCTTAATATTATAAATACTGTATATATATATATCGAAATAGTAATATAATAGAGAATTTTAAATATGCACTTTACTGAAGTAAACTTTTTGAAGAACTTATTTTTAGGGCTTTTTTTTTTTTTTTACAGTTGAATTGTATGGACAGAAATGTAATTTTATGATTTACATATAAGTTACATTTAATTAAATCAAATTATTCTTTAAAAATGTATGAGGTTTATAAACTCCTTACCATACCTATGTAATAAACGTTCACTGGTCACTTTATTAAGAATAATTTATTTATTGCACTTAAATGTAATAAATCACTCAGATACAGGTCAAGTTTATTTTATTTTATTTTTTTAACCAAAAACACCAGGATGGGACAAAACAGAAGAGGAGCACATGTTATGAAAAGTCAATGTTTTTCCCCACTTCAGCTGTACACTTTTGGTGAACCTGTGCCCACTGTTGCCTGAGATTCCTGTCCTTTGCAGGAGTAAACCCTGATGTGGCCTTTTGCTCAAGGTTCAACATTTCTGCTCACCAAGGTTGTACGGCGTGGCTATTTGAGTTACTGTAGCCTTCCTGTCAGCTTGAACCGGTCTGACTATTCTCCTTTGACCTCTCTTATCAACAAGGCATTTCTGTTTGCAGAACTTCCGCTCTCTTCATTTTTTCCCCGCACCATCCTGCCTAACCTCTAAGAGACTCATGAAGTTGTGCATAAAAATTTCAAAAGTACTCATGTCCCAACCATGCCTTGACCTGAGACACTGATATTACGTTATTCCTGATTCTGATATTTGAGGTGAATATTAACTGAAGCTTTATCTGCATGTTTGTATTCATTGTTCTGCTGCCGCATGATTGGCTGATTGGATAATTGTCTGAAGGTATATGAGTTTTCCTAATAAAGTGACCATTGAGTGTACAATCCGATGAATTGCTTGAACCATAAGAGTTTATCAAATGTTCAGGTCTACAATGCACATTAAACCAGGACTCTGAGGAGATATATATTTTTAATTAATACAGTCTCAAACATGTTACTCCAAAAGTACTGATATGTCCTAAAATATGACTTGTAGTAAAACACCACAGAAAAATATATCTTTTGAATAGAAGAGTTCTGTTAATGAATAATAAGTGATTATTTTTTATAATTCATCATTGTTCACTAATGTTCGCTAATATTTCACTGCCACGGATGCAGGAGGCAGAAGGCAGGGCTTTCTCAGTGCTCTCTATCGGACGCTGAGACCCTCATCAGTTCACTGTGTTCTGCTTGTATCTTGGTACACGGCGTCACAGAGGCACAGCAATGTGTGTGTATGTTAGCCACTCTAGGCCTCTCCACCGGGAAAAAGACTCCCACTTGTGCCTTATCGGCTGTTGACATGCAGAAGCCGATAGACTTGGTCATGTCAGCTGTGCTGATATGCTCGCGTGGCATAGCTAGTGAAGTAATTATACTGACTGATTGCGTAGGAAACCATTCCGCTCTCCCACTAAGAGATGTGTCCTAGTCTACACGGGTTAGTGTTGAAAACACAAGATCGACTTATCAGAGTTGGTCTTACCTTGAACACAGGTGTCCTTTGAGTGTCCCTCTGTCTTCTAACAAAGGATCCTCTTCAAGTTCTTCTACCTAATCTATTGTTTGAATCTTTAAATAAAGGAGGCAGACTTAGACCTTTTTGTCTTTTCAGGATGGGAGGCCTTGTTTTTATTAAAAGTAGTGTAATACAGATAAAAGTGTGTAATATATGTAAAATAAAAAGAAAATTACAAATAAAAACTCCTTCAAATAATCAAACAGTATTAGAATAAGTAAAAGTAATCAAGATGCAAAGATTATAACAAACCAAGAAACACTCTCCAAGTGTAAGCTTGCGTTTGTTCTATGATGCACACAGAGTATAACATGCACTGAGCACAATGTAATTCAAGGCGAGCTTTTATACATTCTGTATCATTACTGTTGCCAGTTGGATTTTGCTGTCAGATTTGGTCCCCTTTAAGCCTTCTCGACAGCCAACATCTCGTCCCCCAAACATTTCTCATCTCCCAAACATTTCTCGTCGGAGACTCTGAGTGCTACTAATGTTTTATTTTCTTTATCTTCAAGGTTAACACCTATATATATGTTTATATGGTTGCAGTTAACTTCCTGCAACTGCCAGGCTGTGATTTTATACGACTGAGGCTTTCTCTCGCCGTGGAGTTCGACAGCAAGCAATAAAACAGTTTGCATGCAGATTTCTCCCAGCAAATACACAGTAGGCTTTTGAGCTTTCACTACAAGAAACAGCTTTCATCTAAGTTTACAGTCAAAATAAGCAATATTAATATTATCAATTATAGGAGAATACATGAACATAAGAAAAAGTTCTCCTGAACATCTAAAAATAAAACATCATAAAACACAATGCATAATAATCTTCTTTTCTTTTGGAATCTTCTTCCAGCTGTCTAGGTACAGCATCTGATCCCTCGTTGTCGTCTTCTAGTCACTCATACTCAAATCTTTCAACTCTTCAGCCAACTCTTCAACCTTTTGTATTTTTACATCAATTTTCCTTTGTTTATTTACCTTACGTTTCTCTTTTCTTTCCCTATTTTTCCTTCTCTTTGTATTATCTATTTCAGTCTGTCTTCTAATGGATAAGTTAATAATTGGTTTGCGGTGTCTGCCTTTTGACGGATAAGTTAATAACTGGTTGTGGTGTATCTTCACATTTATTATTATTTATTTGCTGAGAACCAGTATTAGAGTATAGAAAGATTCCTGTAACTCCACCCCGTACCTGCCAGTGTCTCATAACACTAGTAATACAGTAAATACAATAGTGAGAAAATTCTCCAATAAAAAAAACTTCTCATAACACTTATCCTCTCTGAGAAAGTGATTGATAGCTTGTTATGATTTGCTTTTGAGATGCTCTGTTACACTGCCTAAGTAGTGTTTCTTAGCACTTTTGCTTTTTTATCTCCGTTTATTAGTCACTCGTCATAAACATTACACAGAGAGCTGTTTTGATCGGCGAGACAGGAATAGGCTGGTAATCCTCACGCAGTTGACTAAACAATCAGAGTGTCATTTTGTCAAGCGAGTCCATGACACAGCGGCTTCCCCCGAGCTTTCGCTCAGCCCTTTAAACTGTGCCCTGTGTGACCCCGAGCGCAGGAATGCTAAGCCCCGCACAGGAAACTGCTCAAGTGTTCGGTCATATCAAAGCACCCAGGTGAGTGACAGGTAAGCCCAAGCCTGAGAAGACACGACCCTCCTGTGCTGAGGCACAATAGCGGCATGCACCTGTGGTAAAGTGTGTGTAAGAGCGGTGGACCCCCCTCCTAAACCATGCTTAGACTTGACCATGTACCTACACACATACATATCACACTTGCTGCAGGTGTTCACAGGTATTGTTAAAAGCTGGTAAGCAAAACCATCGCTCTGACACTGGAGGTCTTCGCCAGGATGGGGGTGAAGGGCGATGACTTGAGGAACTGTGCTGGAAAAACAGACGGGTGAAAAGGAGACAGTTATGTCGATGAAATATCGTCTTGTGAGACTGTCAGCACACTCTGTACCTAAAAACGTATGTATTGTATTCTTGTTTCTCTGCGCTTGTATTTTCATGCTACCGAATGCCTTAAATGCTTCTCATATCCACAATAAAATATATCATGTAAATGAATAAAAATGGAAGACACTTCACTTGATAACTGTACTTTACTTGATAGCATGCTGATGGTTTAATAACTTAGCTTAATAAACAAATTGAATACAAATCTGATCATTAAACTTATTATTTTTTCAGATCAATAGTGAACCAGCAACACAAGTTGAGTAATAAAACACAAGTAAGAGAGTATACAGTGGCTTGCATAAGTATTCACCCCAAGATGTAAAGTGGCAATAATAATAATAATAATAATAATAATAATAATAATAATAATAATAATAATAATAATAATAAGAAGAAGAAGAAGAAGAAGAAGAAGAAGAAACAACAGGCATTTCTTGGTAGAAGAAGTATATATACACCCTCTGAGTTTAAACTTTGGCTGGATTTTAATTACAGCTGTTGGATTATGTCTCTATCAGCTTTGGCCATCAGGATCCTGATATTTTTGTCTGCTTTCCTATGTAAAATGACCAGAAACAGGTGTATTTTTAAAACTGCACATGGACAAAGTTCAATTTATTATGTCACTACTGAAGACACAAACAGGGTGAATATATATGCAGTCACCACTGCAAACTGCAAAGAACCACATCCGAACATGATTCAGGTAAAAAAAAACTCTTTCACCTTTCCTCTAGAAGTCCAGGCCTGTGGATGCACTTGTCCATTCATAACAGTTTGCTTGACTCAAGCCAAAGATCTTCATTCATAATAATAATTTGTTCAAATTAGTGTATATTTCTAATGAGATTATGTTGGTCTGTAGGGCAGCGCGGTTGAGATACAAGCTCCAAAAATACAGAACACAAAAGCATTTTACTATAAAGAACATATAAAAGAAATGCATTTTTTTATCTCATAGAAAAAGGTTATTGCAACCTGGTACTGAAATGTTTACTGTTGATCACAGATAGGTTGCTTAAAAAAGGATCAAATACAAGTATAAAAATGCACTTTCTGGGAAGCAAACCCAAATTATTGCAGCGTGACTAAGCACTTGTACGTCGCCCAAGGACAAGCCGAGCCACAGAGCATCTGGAAGATTCCAGTGAAGGTTGTCCCTATCTCTTCTGGGTGTATGGGAGTAGACTAAGAGGTTTCAGAAAATCTCAACATCTGATTGATGGTCCTGCATGGTCAGGTATTATCAGAAATTAAGAACTGAAATGTCAGACTCTTCTTATTTAGACTCTTTCATCAGTGGCCAAGTATGTGCATCTACTTTGGATACATGAAAAGACATGTAAAATTCTGTTACTATTAACAGACTGAGGTGGCATGGTGGATTAGATTGGATTGGATTGGATTAGATTGAACTGGGTCCAGTTATCATTTTAGAGGGAATCAACACTCCAAATCAATACAATGTTCTTCAGACTCGTCACTTTCATTGCAAAATTTCTAGACTCCATCTTTTCCAAGATGATACTTCCCTATACACATGTCACTGAATGGTTTGATGTGGATGAAAATATTTTCAACAGATCTCAACCCTAAAGGATCTAAGGAAGATTTTGGATCAAGGTGTTAGCCATCAACTGAACCAATATCTTTTGGATCAACAGATCTTTTTGTGGTCCAGTTCCAGAGGATTGAAGGTATCTACATCAATGTGCACTGAAGGTGTTTATATGGCTCATGTTTGCCCAACACCTTACAAAAGAAGACTATGTGCTAGTTTTCCTTTAATTTGTCAAACATCTGTATGGTTTACCTACATGTTGATACATAAATACATCATAAAGTGAGACTACCAGTAGTTCAAAAGTAGTTTGTAATTGTGTTTGATGGAACATACAGATTTCAACACATCATTTAAGGGTCCCAAGTCTTTCCAGGTGTGAGTCTGTCACTATAAGTGTGCTTCCGCCCCCACCCACGTCAGTCTACTGAGTCTGGCCAGATAGCATTACCAGTGCCTGGGGGATGTTTACACTGAGAGACATGGATTTTCACTGATAGTTACCAAGTTAAAGCAGAGTGAATATTACAGTGTAACTGCTGCATGTTGCCCCACAGGAAGCGACTATAGTCAGAGTCTGATTCTGAGCAAGGATGAATGAAAAATTAAACAAAAAACAGTCAGAATAAGGAGCATTGAAAACATGGTGATGACAATTGACTAAACACACAAATGAGTCAACAGAAAATGACACAGCTACGGAATAGTTCAGTCAGATTATTTCTAAAGTATACCTATTTACTGCAAAGATATCCTCGCTCTTGGTCCACAAGTAAGTAATCAGATGAAGATGAGGCATATGGAAGTTTCATTCAGAGCCATGCAGGACAAAAGCAAGACCCTGCGGGAGATGAACAAAGATAAATATCCTTGTAAGAGTGAGATAAATGGAAGTGGAATGTCCTTGCACCCTCCTCCCTCATTCAGAGAACTAGCGTGGCCGCTAAGCTCCTCTTGGAGAGCTTGTCTATACCTGCCTTAAGCCTCCACAGCCCTGGTTAGCTTGTGAAGAAATAGGCTGCACTATCTTGTGGGCCCTATCAGAGCTGATGGTGTCATCGCTGTCTGGAGATTAAAAGTGGCTGAGTCGGCGACGATGAAGACTTTGAGCTTAGGGCACAACGGTGAACAATAAGATAAAACCGCAGTTGATGCAGATGATTCAGATCAGGCTTTTTCAAACTGGCAGGCTAAGCTACCTGATTGCCCTTCGGACAACCTGATCTCAGAAAGAATTCCCTGGAATTGAAACAGATGAGGGAAATCTTTGTAAGAAATCCAGCAGCTTTAAAATTCCCATGAATCAATTTTTTTTGGGCGTCTTGAGACTTATATAGATTATTAAAATCAAGGACCTAGCAAAAAAAGTTTTTTTTATTATGCACTTATCCACTTGTCCAAACTTGACAGGCGGATTCGGGCTAAAGAAATGCTTCCAAAAGCGAATCTTCCCATGCCACACCATTCCAGCTCAAAAAAATTTCCCCAGAATGAATTGAAAGTGCCTACATTTTGTCTAAGAAGGGAAATGACTCACTGAGGGCAAGTGAATGTGAGCGGTCTAGTCTTGGGCCCTGCCTCCTCCGATGATGAAAAGAGCAGGGCCCCTGTTCAGAAGCCGGTATCACAGGGAGTGTAGCTCAATGGACGATGTGATGCAGGTGATAAGGGTGCTGGGAGTTGCTTGGTTCAATGCCAGGCTGCTTTTTGTGTATGCTGGTATTCGTGACTGCTCTCTTCGATGCCAGGGCTGACTGGCTCTAGGTGGTGGGTGATTGGGTTTTTCCTCAGCAGGCATGCTGATTAATGGCAGATAAGCATCTATTTTGAGAGGCAAGTGACAAACATGTTCTGGGAAGATGGTTGTTGGGTGGCATAGCATGGGGTTTATCTCCAATAGCACATCACATGTTTGAATAATAATGAAGAATATGAATTTTAATGAGCTTAACAGACTTTCTGAGTTTGCACCAATTTAGATAGAATGGAGGTTCCATACATTTTTAAAGGGACATGTAAAACCTCCAATAAGTCGAAGAAGTAGGGACTTGGTGTGCACTGGAACTTGATAACTGGAGGAAACAAAATTTAATTTGAACCAACTGAATTTGTTAGTCACAGATATCACGCAAAAAATAGCTAATATCTGCATCTAAAAAAACAACAACAACAAGAACAATCCTACTCACATTTATAGCTGAGTCCAGTTTTGAACTTGAGTGATATAGCTGAGGCTAAAGAACTTTCAAACACATATCAGACACTTATTCAATTCAGTAACTACACCCCCCCGTGTTTACAAGAGTATAGTGGTAGCATTCATATTTATACAAAACACTTCTGGTTTAGGCCACACCCACTTCAGGATACAGATGGGGTTATTTTGAGCATTAGACAGATACAGATACAGATAGCGCCATTGCATTACACCCCTACTGTCGAGCATGATTTATGGCATCGTTTACATCACTTGTTGAGCAAGGCTACAACATTTGCTTAGCAGAAGTGATCTACAGCTTGGTGTTTTCAAAATAGGGTTTAAGCAGATCAAGTCAAAGAAGCACAGTGTCAAGTTAGGACCTCGACTGTTTAGCTTCATATGAAAACCCGGCCAAACAGCTGCCTCTCAAATGCCCACCCAGCGGTGAGTGCTTACTAAAGGACAGCCTGAGCTAAAAGAGCTAAAACAGCTTCTTTTTCTCATGTCTGCCCCCATCTTGTCCTTCAGATGGGTGTCAGGAGCAGGTGTTAAGAGCCAGAGGAAGGAATTTGACGCTCTGAGGGCAGCAGGGCAGCGGGTGTGATATGATGGCTCTGTCACTGCTGTCAGTTTTGCTGGCCTGGACTCGGGTGTAACACAAGCTGAAGTGGACTGTACAGATGATTGCAGTATGAAGGAAGGATTGGTGGTGGAGTAGAGCTTGTATGGACAAGAAAAAACTGTTGCTTAGAGGCTTTATTGGATGGTTTACACTAGCAGAAGTTATATCACTCTTGTAGCTTGTGTGGTAGTTTGTCTATTTTGGTTGCTATTATATTGTTGCTTTTTTGAGGTATTTTTTCCACAATGTTTTTATTTATAATGCAAATGAGGTATATATAAATTAAGTAATGCATTAATCAGTATGTTTTTGTTTGTGCAACATGCCAGGCGTAGTCTTAGCTTCGGTGACAGATTATCAAATCAAGCTAACTGTTAGCAAATTATCAAATCAACTGTTAGCAAATTAGCAGATTAGCAAATCAGGTATTAATTCTCTCCTCTATACACATTAAACGAGATCCTGACTAAAAGGATAAGCTGAAACCACGGTTCTAAGTTTTCCCATCATTTTTCCCAGCATATTTACATTTACATTTACTGCATTTGGCAGACCCCCTTATCCAGAGCAACGTACAGAAGTGCTTAAGTCTCTATCATTAGATACATTAACTCTGGTTCACTAAGTTACAGGTACATACTTAAGATAGCACATCAAACAGATAATTACTCAGAAGAACTAAAGCTGTTAATGAAGGTTGGCACACCGGTGTCATAGGATTTGGATTTACCTAGAATTGAGAAGAACTTAGTGGTCACCTGTTACTTGCTAGCATGAATAGAATTTAATGGCTCTAGCATTCTTTTTTTGTAGAACTTATTGTAGAACCTTACAGGGTTCCCCCCGCTGGGACAAACTGAAAACCTCTTAAATGTACAATAGAATTTTTTTCTCTTGTCATGAATTGAAAAAGTTAACAAGCTAACAATCCTTCAACTGACAACTAAAGCACAAAAAAGGTTAGGATAAAAGTCCGGTTTTAGGATAAGGATGAGTTACAAGCAGCTTTGCTGTCTCACAAAGACTAGCTAAAGATTAAGGAAATTGCATTTGCCATTCTTAATCCATGTTGATTTTTATTCTTTGGAGCTGCTAATACCCAAAATGCATTAGGGTTTAGCGGCTAATTCTCTTAGCCTTAAGCTATTTGTGTAGAACTGTAGTAAGGTTCAAGCTGCTCCATGAGATGGGTTAGAATTACACTTAGATGAGGTTTGGGGTTGTGGAGATCTTAGAAACCAGAGATTTTGAAAATCTTACACAAATTTTAGTTGAGCTTCTGGGACGAAACCATTCCTAAGAGTGTCCAAAAACCACAAGTCCACTCCACAGAGTCAGATTTCTCTCTCTGTTCAGTGAGAATGCTCAGCGCTGTAAACAAGATCTTTATTACAGAGTTCAGACTGGTGTCTGCTCCCACTGCCATCGACTAGCTAAAGTATTTATCCCCAGTGCTTCCAAATTTCAAGGAAAATAACTGAGTTCTCAACCAACACATTGGCAAGAGTATTATTGTACATTATTTAAAAATAAAACCTATATAAGTATTGAAATAAGAACTTTGTAGATTTTAATTATATATAACAAGAACTAATTTTTTTTTCTGTATTTAGTACATTTTTATTTTGAAAATATTTTTAATTTGTTTTTTTTCTTTTTTCCTTTCTTTTAAAACAAAACAAACATATAATTAAAACAAACAAACAAACAAACATATAATTAAAAATATACTATAAATTTAGCTGTTATAGTAGAAATGAAAAACTTACACAGTATCTTCATGAATTTGTCTCTTCACATCACATCAATTCATGGATGACTGAAACTGGCTAAATAGAAATATGAATGTTTTGAATATGAATGTATCTTCTTTTTCATAATCTACATAAAAATCTGTATTTTTGAGATCTGTATTTTATTTTAACCTCAAAAGCCAAAGCTGTCATTTTGAATGATATGGTTTTTAAAGGCAAACTAATCTCTATCAAGTTCAAATCAAAGAAATTACTTGGTTTGGTTTTGTTTCCAAGCTCCATAAACGTTTATTATAGAAGATGATTCAGGTGTAAAATTATACCTTGTGATTTTACAAAATAATTTTTTTGTAAATGTCATTTATAAAATTTCTTACACATAAAAGCACCTACACTTGTCTTGATTTAATCATCAACCTTTAAGCGTCAGCTCCTTCCACTTTGTAACTTCCTTTCCTGAAGCTGGCTTGTTGCCAAATGAGTCTCTTATTAGACATAATGGTATGGCTGACGACAGCTATTGTAGTTGCAATGTGGAAATGGTTGTAAAAACATTTGTATCCTGCCCTGCGCCTCTCTAGGTGCATTTGGGTGCTACTGACTCATACCTCGTATATCCTTTTCCAGTTCAAATCATAACCCGATGACAAAATAAATCATGAGTCTGATTCCATCTATAAATAATGGACAGGTAAATAAAACCAACAAATTTAGACATTTTTTAACAGTATGTATGCAGAGCACAGATTGCTGTCTGCTTTCCTTTGTTCACTTTGATCATTTATTGTGAAATATGTCCAGATCTCTCTCTTTTTGCGTCGTCCATTCAATGTAGAGATAAAGTAGTAATAACCTCAGATGTTGGAATTAAAGCATTTTTTTTTACTGGTATGAGTAAATGAGCATGATACTGATACCTGATACTGGTAACTGGATACTGGAATATTTACAGCTGTATTGATCTATTAAATATGAGAGTGAAAATTGATCCATCTGTCTAGTGATTTTTTTTCCACAAAGGCCCCTTTCAGGAAAAAATACACCTTTTCCATCTAGGTTCTACCTTTCACCTCATCACCTCAGCGAGCTCATGTGAGGGCCACAAAGTTCAGACCTGCCAGACTCAATAAAGTGTGAGTGTGAGTAGGTCCTGAAGCCGCCTGAGGCCACTGGACGCCGGGCCGGGCCACAACCTCGCGCTTCCACGGCTATGATTCTCGTCATTGCTGAATGCAACATGGCACCGCTTGCGCCGTTACCTCACAGAGGCATGGGCGGATCAAAGCCAGACGCTTCAGCTGCAGATATCAGCCAAGGAGAATTAAATTAGATTTAAAAGAAATGAGACAGGGTCTTAGGTTGACAGAGGGTGGAGGCAAAATGGGTTTTAATTTAGAAAACAAATTGGGAACCGATTTATTGCGCAACTCAATCCAGCCCGAGGAGGCTCCGAAGCTTTCGGCTTCTTCTGCATGCGAGATCTCTCGAGGCACATTAGCACTGGTGACCTTTGGCATGGCGGTGGATTAATCTGTACCTCGGCACTCTATTTAAGTAAAGTGCGTTCTAGAACAACCTGTTTCTTGTTTAGTCTTGAATAAGATTCGGCAAGGTTTCGCAGTCATTCACATAAGAACGCTTGGCTCAAGGTCAACTTGAAAGAGATAGGTTTGGCTAAATGAGCACACTGGAATCTTGGAGATTCACACAAAAGAAAAGGCAATAACTATACATCAGCCAGGAATATTAGTAGATATCAGTCGTCTGCGTATGTGTGTAGTGTGTTTGTGCAAGAGGAGGGAAGAGGAGAGCATCAGGGCGAAAAAACGAGGTGAAATCTGGAGAAACGTGACCCGGGTTTGCTCCGGACGGCCCCTCTCTTTGGGCGAACCCCTAAAATTCATCAAATTGGATCAAGATGACATCAATAATAGACTCAAGCTGGAGCACAGAGAGGACCAAATGATCCATACACTGTTTTTTTTTCCCTCAACAGCACATTTCAGCTATGGTCACCATCACGTTTATGACATCAAAAGATTCATCACAGATGTCAACACATTGACGGCCTACAGGACCGTTTCATCTTATTTCAGGTCTTTATCGCATTAAGCCCAGCTCCCATAATGCTTTTAAATTCTATTAATGAGTCACCCTGCTCTCCTGAACAGTATCACAGTCTGAAATTATTAACCATTGCCAGTCTCTGTGGACAAATCCAAAGCAAATGCATTCAATGAGCCTGAATAACAATCAGCAAATAGGAAATATGAGGCAGCACTCATGGCACACAACATAGCTTATCTAGTATGTACTTTTGCCTATCATATCTCACTATGAGGACTATTGTGACCTCGTCGTTGTGTTACCAAGGTTGCTAATCAAATTTCCACCCCCCCCACCCCCCCTCCATTTGGAGAAAGTGAAGGCTCATGATAAAATCCACGCCTGCCCTGTACTGCCCGCTGAACACCCTTTTTCTCCTCTTCTGGGCGATGAGGTCAGCTCGTGTGCAATTTCTGAGATGAAAGTCAATCCTTATGTTTTGATTTGGTGAAAGTGAGGGAAAATCAGCTCTAGGTAAGGCCCCCTCTAACCACCATATGGGGCAAAACTGTGTGAAATGATGGCGATGTTTATCAGGAGTTGAACTGGTTTAAGTTCAGAATCCTGGATCGATCGATCGATCGATCGATCGATCGATCTATCTATCTATCTATCTATCTATCTATCTATCTATCTATCTATCTATCTATCTATCTATCTATCTATCTATCTATCTATCTACATATTCAATATCTATTTTGCATCCTAAAGTATTTACAGAACATCTAATTCCATCTGTCATACCCAACATGCCTTTTTGACACCACACGAACATACACTGAAGTAAAAAGGACAAACCACATCCACACCTTCATCCATCAGTCATCAAATCCATCCAACATGAGAGTGTGGACGCCCCGGCCTCAATTCTATTCATACCTCCATCATTAAAATAACAGCCATATCCTTCCATTGTAAGCAAGTGCCAAAATCCTTGCACACGGGCAACCCTCGTACAGAAGTCTTTTTAGGCACTTCAGCCCCTTTTGGACTTTCATAAACCCTGAGCAGCTCTTAGTGCTGCTCTTGCAGGAAACAGGCTTCGGATCCGGGCCGCATGCTCACGTCCTAATGGATGGACTGTTGTATTTGGCAGCACGGGCCTCACAAATTCTGTCAGCACCAGGCGTTGCTTTGTGTTTTAATGTTTTTTTTTTTTTACACTTCCGTCTTTTAAAGCATAGCAGTATATTTAATAGAATGTATTATTTGTCAACCTTTAACCTGAAAATTAGGTCTGAGCAATTTTGACACAAAACATCACTATTACTTGATACATGATAAGCATCACGACACACACTGCCAGTAAATGTCTACAAAACACAATGTGAGATTTCAATATTTATTTTAAAACTGAACATGAAAAGTAGAAAACTTTAAATCTGTAAAAAAACAAAACAAAAAAAAAAACAAAAAAAAATTCAGAGTAAAAAAATAGTGTAAAATAAATAAATAATTAATTAAAAATTATATATATATATATATAATATATACATAGACTTTTTAAAAAGTATTCTGTGATTTTGATCAGATATCGTAATAATCCATTAATAAACCATTATTAAATAAAACTTAATAAAATGTCTCAATAATTATTATAATAATAATTAATTAGTATTATAATTAAATGTCTCTTAAATAATAATAACAATTATTATTCTTATTATTCTTCTTATTATTCATATTAATATTATTATTATTACTATATAATAAAAACCCTTTCCCCTACTTTTGTACCAGTGGATAAATTCATAACTAACTGCCACATTCGAACATCTGTTTCACATTATTAAGGAGATACAAGAACATTTAACTGCACAATTTCAGCACTAAATTTCTCCAAAACCTCAATCTTATCCTTCCCTCAACTCATCCTGTCGAAGTCACCTTCATAAAAATCGTCTCATACAGAATGTATTTGTTCTGTTTATTTTTCTTGTGTCTATCTCGGCCTTCACGGTGCATGTGGGCGTTTGGACAACTGATTTCAACCCATCTCCTATTGAGTCCTTCTCCGCTGTCTGGAGTGGAAAAACACCTCACACAGAGACAGATAGCCGATTCCAGCTTACTCCGACACACACACACACACACACACACACACACACACACACACACACACACACACACACACACACACACACACACCTTTCTCTTTACAACTGAGCTAATTACTAAACGGCAGCATGAAAAGGAGATCGCACTAATTGGTGATGAGGGATCCATTTAAGCATCTCTCAGTCCTGTGCCTAATTAGAAGAGAAAAGTTAAAACAGCCGGTCAAACTGTACAGCTCTCTGAAATTTGAGACTGAAAGGAGTGTGTGAGCAGCTGTGGTGTGTGTGTGTGTGTGTGTGTGTGTGTGAGTGAAGGAAGGTGCAGGCTTGCAATGGATTGGTCTTAAAAGCAATAAACAAACACAGAAACTTGGTGGAAGACAATAATGACGTTTTGAAGGAACATTTCCACACTGTATAGTTAAAACAATAAAGTTCTCCTCAGCCTCATTCACTATTATTAATTCCATTTTACTGTAAGAGAGGACATGATTACTCTAATCTAATCTGAAGATCGGATCTTAACAGTCGCCTGTGACTAATTTACTGCTCTGTGCGAGTTTGAATGTTGTGCTTAGCAACTCAAGACTTGTTCATCTTCAAATCATTTCCCAGAAGTCGGTTAAGATCGGGTAATATATATATATATATATATATATATATATAAATATATATATATATATATATATATATATATATATATATATATATATGATTAAGCATAAAAAGGAAAGAATCTTGTAGATTCTTTTACACCATGATAACATTTGTGGTGAAGGAAAAAAAATAAATTCTCAAAAAAATAAAAACAATTGTATGGCATATCATATTTGTTTGTTTATAACAGGTGTTTTAATGTAGTAGTTCATCGATCCATTAATAATAAAGTTAGATATTCATATTAATCAGTCACCACTACATGTTTTTTAAGATTTTAAGAAAAATGTCCGATGTGATCGTTATTTAAGTTACAGTTTTTAAGTTTTCTATCAAATCCCTCATTCATTGTCTATGCTCGGTTTGTCATTAAGCTCTAAAGGAGTACTTTCATTTAGGCATGAACAAATCACCTAATAAAAGAAAAAGTCACACATTGTCACTCAAATCTCAAGTGTAAATTGAACCTAAATTGCTGGACAAAAAATGAAGAAAGCGGTGTTTGCATATTGAAACGGGGTGCCAAAACTTTCAAAACGTTTAAGTCTTAAACTAATGACAAGGAAGGTAAATGAGACATTAGTAGTCAGGTGAAAAGAGTTGCAGGACAACCTGAAAGCAGCAGGAACAACACAATGGACAATAAAGTAAAACTGCTCTGCTGAAGTAAAAAACAAATTGAAGCAGTTAGATGCTAAACAAAACAGAAAAAAAAAAGGTTGTGAATGAATGAAATGAAAGTCATTTATATAACGTGTGTCTTATTATATTTAATGCAAAGAAATCAGTAATGGTTTCATGTGTGGAATTGAAATCAAATGTTTTAATTCAGTTTCTTTTATTTGATTTTAACTTTATGAAAAATATTGTTCTGAAAAATAGAAAGGCATTCAGTTCCTCACAGCAACAGGGTTTTCCCAGGCCTCCACATATCATCAGAGACCATTCAACATGAGGAATTGAACAGTACCGGTTTAATGAAATCTGGCTAATAGTCAGTGTATTACACTCTAGGGCAGCTGTGACGTTTCCTAAAAACGGAACAGTTCTGACACAAGGGACTGAAAGCTGCCATTGAATGTTTTATATGTTAATTCTTTGAAGAAGTGACATGACTGTGCCCCAGAACAATGCATTATCAGCTAGTTCTGCTCTGTGAACGTGTGTGTGAGACAGAGAGCTCTCCAGCTGGAATAACTCCACTGAAGGACCTCCTAACTGATAAGCGTCCACAGCTGCAGGACCGGAGCAGATGGGCAGCTCCAGACCTGATCCGCAGGTCCACAATTAGCTGCGCAATCCATCAACGGATCACTAATGAGGGGGGAGGTTACGGAGGTTCAGAGCCCCCCAGGAAATCCCCAACGTTCAGGCTCCTGCGGGAGAATCAAGCCTGATGACTGTCACCGGCTCACAGAAGAAAGGGTCCCTGAAGTTCGACACTTACAACTGCGTAATGAGTTTATCGGTGAAAACAAAGGACTGTTCCGAATTGAGAACCGGAAACCTTCTCTTAAAGGGTCTAAACGCTTGTTCCGTTGCCTGTCCATCAATAAATATGACCTTTTTCGTTACAGGCGCAATAAACGACTTAGAGGACATATTTATTTACACTGAATTCCCTCTTGAAATTACATTAAATGGTAGCTCTCAGTTTCATTTAAGAATAACTCTTAAATGGGAAACTGGGTCTAAATCCTGGATCATTTGTTTCAGTAAGCATAAATCAATAGGTTTTTTTTTAGAAAACATTGCAGCTTGTCCACCGATATCTCATCTGGTTCATTTTAAAATCCATTTTATGCAATTATTTCTGTTAGGCTGCTTTGTTTGATGGAAGAAACAAAGACCATCAGATGATTACACATGATATTTTTAATTTTATTATTGTTAACCCAGTTTTAGCAACTAAGTACAAAATTTTAACAAATCTAAATTTTTAAGTTACAGTTTTTAAGTTTTCTATCAAATCCCTCATTCATTGTCTATGCTCAGTTTGTCATTAAGCTCTAAAGGAGTACTTTCATTTAGGCATGAACAAATCACCTAATAAAAGAAAAAGTCACACATTGTCACTCAAATCTCAAGTGTAAATTGAACCCACTTTAGTTTTTTTGCTGGACAAAAAATGAAGAAAGCGGTGTTTGCATATTGAAACGGGGTGCCAAAACTTTTAATTTAATTATCAAATTTTAGACAGACATCAAGTGAAAGTTAGTGTTTTCTTTCCTCCTTTATATTCCTGCATTCTTTATAGTAATAATAATAATAAAGTCAGTAATGGGACATTGTTTATATCCCATTAAAAAGACTGGTGTAAGATTTGTCAAAATAATTCCACATTTTTTTTTTTTTATTCTTAAGTCATTTCATGAAGCAATTTGTGAGAACTGCTATCCACAATAACGAACCGTACGGATAAAATCAGGCCTTTCACACCAGCACATAAACCCCACATTGTTCTTTAATGGATATCACTGAACCTCTGACACCTCTGCAGATGAGTGATGTAAAGGAGCTCTAGACAAAACCACAGCGGCCTTTTAATTTAACTCATTTGCGTGGCGGCTGACGTTAATGGCCGTTAGCAAGAATTGTTTGACGTTCCCAGGCTCTTGTGTGAAGCGTTCTATCAGGATGGTGTTGACTTGGTCA
Source organism: Tachysurus fulvidraco (assembly GCF_022655615.1). Taxonomy (NCBI): domain Eukaryota; kingdom Metazoa; phylum Chordata; class Actinopteri; order Siluriformes; family Bagridae; genus Tachysurus; species Tachysurus fulvidraco. The sequence goes on along the minus strand of NC_062539.1, from coordinate 4,390,834 downwards.
GGGGATTCTCACAGCTGAATGTCACATCGCCCCTGTGATCAGGCTCGCAGTCGTCTCCCTTCTCTCCCACTCAGACAGATAAAAAGCAGGGGAGAGAGAGGGAGAGCGAGAGAGAGAGGAATACAGAGTGCAGGATAAATCACAGCTGCACTCTACTACTTCTCGTCTTCACTGGTTTTCTGGTTCTGAGCTATTAATCACTCATGCCAAGTCCACCATCAGCACCATAAACGCTTCTGACATGTCAGAGGAACAAAATACCACACTTTTTTGGAATGCCTCGTGGAATTATAACGTAATATTAGAACAGAAATATCATAATTAATTAATTAGGCATCAATACACTTCCAATCAAGTTCATTCCTTTGGAGTAAAAGATCAAATCTTTCATTTATTTATATTTTTTTATTACTCTTAAATATGCCATTACTTTTTTCTTGACACTTTATTGCCATGAAAATCCGATATGCATTAAAACAGTATTGTTGAGAGATTAGAAAAATGCACGATTTTCTCTGCACACGTCACCTACACAGAAAAAGCTCAAGCGTTACTCAAACCTCTGACCAAATCAAATACCAGAGGATTAACTGTAACTCTGTAGGAGCTGTGTTAGAGGTGTAGGATTTCAGTCCACAGGAAGTGATTTAACACTTGGTTAAGCCCTGAAAAAAAGAGAACCAGATCAAAAACAGTTACTCCAGAATGTCACTGAACATCTTTCTCTTCTTCGATTCTCCCGTCTGAAGCTCCATCCAGGCACCGCGTCTCTTCTGGAAGTGTGCGAGGCTGAATTTTGCCCAGACGTGCCGTGCAAACTGATCTGAGCGCAGCTGAGACTCGCTGGAGACTGAGGGAAAAAAAAAAACATATACACGGATCATTACGGTTTATTTACTTATCTACTGTGTTACACGTGTAAACTGAAAGATGCTGCTTTTTATTGCCATAAAGCTTTAAACAACATTAAAGATCGAACAATTAATCGAGCTTAAAGGAGGAAAAAATACTAAGGAATTAAGAGTGTGTGGTCTGATGCGGCGTGATGGAAAGCACAGTCACTGTTATCACCCCAAAGGTGAAAAATGTCCTACGTCCTAAAACAGCAAGTCTTTTCCTGCTATTAGTCCATAAGCACAATGCCAATTTATTTAAAAAAAACAACAAAAAAAAAACAAAAAAAAAAAAACCAACAGATTTTCATCATTTTTATCTGGTTACAGTTACAGTCAATGTCTATGAAACAATCTGTATACATTTATAAAAAGGAATAAAAAAAATTATAGGAACGGAGAGACGTGGCTTGGTAAAAAACAACAACAACAACAACAAAAAAAAAACACACAACTGCTAACTGACACTATAATGCTTTGTTCCCTTTATACATCATGCGTAACTGCAGACACACATTATTAATTAAAAAATGACACTTGGCTTTTTAACCCATTTCCGGTTATGTTTAACGTTGAGAAACATCCAGGAGTCGAGACAGCTCGTTATCGCTTACCTTATACAGTAGCAGCTATAAACCTTACTAACCTTACTTTATTTTTCCTCTCTGGAAGTTAAGACAAAACAACGCAGCTCGTCAACACCAGATTTCTCGTACGTCTTCTAAAGTCACCTCAAAATGTATTTAACATTACGTTGTCTTTAGCAGGATTGTGAGAATAGTGAAAAGTTTGCTATATTCTTTTCATCAGAAAAACTGATCTAGTGTTGAAAAAATACATCGAATAAATACATTTTACTTCAGCCACTAATCCTAATATTCACCATATAAATTATAGTTACTCTTCTTTGTATCATTGTATGTTTTTAATTTTAATTTGAATAATCTGACATTACGTGACATCGTCAAGTGTAATTGGGATTAATTGCGCTTTTTATGGCCCATGACAACCTTATAAAAACTGGCACGCTTTCTGAGACTGTTACTGTGACTAAGTACAAATTGTTAAACATCTGTAACAATAAAAAAGATGATGAAGTTAAGGTGCATCTGTGTAACAGGATTTCTGTTTTCTTTTTACAAGTGATTTAAACTGTGCTTTTCTGGTAATACATTATATAGAATGACAGTAGTTCACTTTGAAGAGATTAGACTTGAAGAGAACATGTTTGCTTAGCTCACCCAGCTGCTCTGCGATGCTCTGCCTCTGACTGATGGTGGCGCTGCTCCACACGGCCTCCAAAAGCCGACTGCCGTATTTGGAGCAGGCCAGCGGAGTATAGAGACCCTGAGTAGGTGAGACAGAAACCAGACATATAAGATGTTTAAATCACTGACAACACTATCAAAGTCCGTGCGCTATTGCTGTCTCACCTCAAGCTTCCTCAGGATCTTTCCTTTTCCTTTGTCACTGGAGAGTGTGATGAGGGCTTGAAGGGCATGGCTGCCTGTCTGCTCTGTGCCCAGGCTCAGCAGCTCGGCTGTGCTCAGGCTGTGCAGACTGTTCATCAGGATGGAGCGGTCTTTAAACCGGGCCAGCGCTTGGACCAGGCGCGAGCCGTGGTAGCAGATGGAAAGGGGGCGCTGCGGAGAAGAAACACTGTCCTATCACACCGTCTTAATCTCAAGGCCAGCTGCTGAAAAACAGGTGCGTGTCTGCAAACACACTGTTCCAGCAACATGGGTCTTCAACAAAACACAGGCAACAATTACATTCTGCTCCAATCTGTGAAGGGAGATGATGGGAGTCTCTAAACCACAAAAAAACACACACACAAGACCAACAACCATCACGATGCTGAGTGCGATGGCCCTTATTTTCTTTTTTAAAGAAATAAAACATAGCAAGGAGTGTGTTTAACGTTAACATTATGGAACCTCTGATGAACAATTCCTGCTAACAGTTATACATTATATAAAAGCTGTTCTACAGCAGCCCATATAGTTGCATGTTTTTTTTTGATTATCCAAATAGATTTTTCGAGAATTATATATAATAAAATCTTACAGAAAAAAAAAATCAAATATCAAACGTTTCTCAGGCAACGTGAACTATTCAGGACATTCAGCCTTGGATCTGAATATGCTCTTATACAATCTATTAAGTTGTAGATTTTTTATGCTGAGTCAAATAAATAATAACTGTTTCCTGGAAGTGAACTCAGACTCCTGAATCCAACAGCAGCAAAAGTCAAAGCGTGTGTGTGTGTTTTTTTTTTTTTGGTGATTGACATTTGTTGCAGGTTCTCAATAAAAGCTGTTTAAGCTGTGTGTGGTGTGTGCTACCTGAGGGACAGCATCGCCCTCTGCTGCCTCTGGGTTGTAGTACACCTCGTATGTCAGTAAGGACAGGAAGAGAGGGAGACAGGTGAGAAGACGTGTGGAGGGCTCATTGCAGTGAAAAGCCTGTGAGGAAATCCGGTTAATTCTGTTTAATGCAGGAACACAGACATTTACTGAATTTACTAAACACCACGGCTGCAGCGTGGTCTGAGTTAGAGGGATGAACTCTTAACATTAGATTCATAATATTCCTTGCTCATAAAGCTAGTGCATTAAAATAAAACCAAATTAAATAAATAAATGGGTATTTAACTTTTTTGTAACTATAAATTAAATATAGAACAAAGTTCCTATACAAAATAGTAATAATATTTAAAACTATTTTAATAAAACAACTGAAAATATTTTATATACACTATTTAAATAATAATAATAATAAGTCATTTATTATTTTAGCCAGTTTTTACCCAAACATAAACAAATTTTAACATCAAAAATAATAAAAAGAAAATAATTTAGCACTTTTAAGAAAAGCTCATTATTCCCAAGGAAAAACACACATAAGCCCCTCCACATGTAATGAATATGCAAATTAGGAACTCCGCCCAAGCCCAATGATGCCTCGCCCACTTCACTGTGGTAAAACCTGAAAGACTCTCTTCTTCTGCACATCAGATTAATTTTCTACTTCTTTAAGTTTGCACACTTGAATAAATTTCATAGAAAGAATTAAATCTTTTTTTATAATGTTTCAACTAGAAGTAAAATAAGTGTAAAATATATACAGGTAATAAAATATAAACATGTAAATAGTCTTAAGAGTGACACAGTAATTGGGTTTCACCTCTAGGAGGTGCTGCAGCATGCTAGCCTGTCTCTCCTCTCTGTGTATGCAGCTCTCCACTAGCTGCACTACGACCCCCATGTGGCCTGCCGCAAGGATCGCCTCGAACCCGGGCACCAACTCGTCAAACACCTTCAGGAACTGACATAGAAACAGATAGTGGAGAGCATTAGAAGAGAAGTGATATTAAAAACAATGTTCTTGTGTCATGGTGATGTGCTGACATTACACACCAGTTTGTAATTGACCGACGCTGCTATCAAAGACTGGACGGTGTAGTTTGCAAATGGGTGAAGCGCCAGAGGAATGAGCTGGTCCTTCAGGTGGTTCTTGTAGGTGTCTCGGAGCAAAGATTTCTGGGAGAACTGAAATAAGACCTGGATGAGTCGACTGCATGACTGGTCCTTCAGAAACACCAAGAGAGGGCTAGAGAGTGAGAGTGAGAGAGAGAGAGAGAGAGAGAGAGAGAGAGAGAGAGAGAGAGAGAGAGAGAAGATTCCTTATCACTCATGTGGCATCCACCTGTCCATTCATCCATCTATAGTCTCATCACTCTTCCTAAACCTACCTACCAATAAGCAGTGTCCATGCTTAACATCCATCTACCACATTGATCCATCTACTAATCATAGCACTCATCATCCAGCTCATACATTCTCACTTTCTTCTACGTGTACACTTCATTCATACATCAACCCATAGGTTTTCTATCCAAATTTCACAATCCAATTTGTCTGTCGTAAAAACCCATCTATACGATCATACGTTCATCCAGTTATCAGCCAAAAACTCTAAACCCATTCCATCTTTCCATCTATTAATCCAATCGTATTCAATCGACATCCATCTAAGTTTCCCCTATATACAGATGTCCCCAATTTATCTGTCCAGTCTTATCTTTCCATCATCTATCCATAAGTACCATGCTGCCACCTCTTCCATCCACCAGTCCCATATATCCACACCATCCATCCTTCTTAAATATAAACGGTCTCCATTCATGATATACATCCATCTACGCATGTCGCATTCATTCATCCATCCATCCTGACCTGACTCCAGGAGCTGAGCTCAGAGATGTCAGGTATCCCATGATGCCCTTGTTCAGTTTTTTGGCAAGAATAGGTCTCTTCCTGTGGCAGATGGTCAGTAAGGTCTGGAGGACGGTGCTGGCAGTGGGATTGGTGGCACAAACTGTGAAAACAAGAAAAGAACAGGGGAAAAAATCATGGTTGTGAGATCTTTTCTAACTGGATGATAAACTGATTTTCTGGGTTAAAGATCTGAGTGCATAGATTTTGACTTTAATGTCTAATCATCTTTGTAAGTGATTTCTGTTTGCCACAAAATGTATATTGTTTTACACAAACATTTCTATGGCACTCACCATTAACATTTTCCATCAGAGACTCTGAAAGGTACTTGAGCTCCCACCAGAATGAAGTTGGTGCTTCAAAGTCTATCAGCTCAGGTTCTGCTTTCTTCTGCTTTTTAGCTATGAGGACAAAAAACCCAAAAGGACATCCATCTTTAATTACATGCTTTAGATCAGTGCTCACCTATCCAATCATGGTGTAACGGAAACTCAAGGAAAAGCTGACCTTTTGTGCAAATCTGAACTTGGACTTGGTCAATGGTCAATATCACAAATAGGCTTCAGTTTAAACAGTGACCTAGAAACAGTGCAGAATCTTGAAGATTCAAGACACTGAACATTTTGTATCTGTAACATTTTTGCACCATAAAAATGACTGTGTAGTTAAAAAGTGGTCTCAGATTTTTGGACCCCACCATATCTCCAATTCACAATGCAACAAATCAACATATAAAAACTGATACTTTGCTATGAAATGGTTGATTATACCGTACAAATCTTGTTACAAATAAACCAGAAGTACACATAAATGTTAACGGTAGACTCTGCTCTCCCACCTGGATGTGCATCGGACTGTTCTGCAGTCGAACATCCAGCGAGCACATGTATAAGTGTTCGAAGCACATGAGATCCGTGAGGGTCTTTGATGAAGTCTACGAGATTCTCTCTCACCACTCGGCACAGAGTTATGGCCTGATCCTCGAGCGTCCCGCGGTTTTCTGTTTCCTCAGGTTCATTCCCTGAGCTGCTCTTCTCTTCAGAGATACTGTCCTCTAAAAAGAAAGATATGTCCCAATTTGTATACTTACACAAAATTCTACACCACATGCAGTATAAACAACAGAGAATGTGTTCACACTGAAGGAGGAGTATAAGATGCACTTATTTAGCTTTGCTAACATTGAGAAAGAGGGTAAGAGGTAACAGGTGCTGATGCTGGATGAGAAAATAAACTTCAAGCTGGCTGACGACACTCCGGTGGATAAGATGTCTTACAAATGTCTTTTAAATTAGCCAGTGTCATGTTTCATCATTTTAAAATTCGGCTAAAACTAGCAGCGTTGCATTACATGAATTTGACATTACTTGTACATATGTATAAGTTGAATCTAATCTAATCTAATTTGCCATCGACTGCCAATATGACCCTTTATACACTAGATGCTAGAGTACATAGAAGATAATGTAAATGCGGTGTGTCATTTCGGACACTGCTAAAATTTATTAGTGTGATCTGGGTAAACAAAGAATAGTGATTAATCAGGGTCATAGAAATAACAATGCCCTCGTATCGCTTGTTGTTATCGTGCACTGAGAAGAGATACAGCATTAAGTGTAATTCTTACCTGTCCACTTGGCCATTTGCTTGATAGCACTTTCTATCACATGACCTCCACATCTGTCACACGATACCCTTTTAAACTCCGACCCCGTTTCACCACCCAGTTCGGCCAGAACCTCCGTCACCTGTTTGAGGCTGGCCAAAGACAGAAGCTTCTGGAGAGCCAGACTGCCCGTCATATCTGTAGCGACAAGGCCAGCTTGTCCCTTCACCTCAGAGAGAACGTTTTCGACAAAGAGATCTGAAGGAAAGAACATTTTATTAACTGCAGTTGACTGATATTAGATTTAGTCATAAATCTAGAAGTAAGATCTGGAATCACATATTGCAGGAACAATCCAAGAGACTTTTTATTATACCGGCGCCTGTAGGTTAAGTCATGACCTCGGCTTTACCTCGCTCTTCATCGTCTGTGAATCCTTCACTCAGTCTCTCACTCACACGACGAAAATAACCCACAGTCATCGCATCCAGACGCTTCCTCTTTCCCCCTTCCTCATCAAGGCTGTTGTTTACTCCTCCTTTACTCCGATCAGGCTTCTTATTCATCCTCTTCTGCCCTTTTTCACCAACATGCTTCTGCCCTTTTGCTCCCATCTTCTCCAACATCACTCTTTTCAGTGTCTCACAGTAAGCAAACAAAACGTGTATTCAGTCACACTGACGTTTCCTTTAGTGCTCTGAATTTGAAAGATAAATGCAAGCAATATTAATAAAGGGTTAGATTCATTTCCTTTAATACACAAATCAACATATCAGTGTTTATAAATCAACAAATGGCTGTTATTTATTTCAAAGTGCAATGTTTCACAAATCTGATCCACATGATCATAAAACGTTTTGCGTATATTTATTACATTAAATTTATTTATTGAATACAAATTCCTAAACGTTTAAAGACGTTAACAAGAACAAACATTATTTTACTGTTGTAGTTTCTGTCCTAAGTAAGTACATGTATATGTATGTATATGTATGTATAACTTATTAAACTGATAAGTGTAGCAGTACGTCTTTAGTAGCATTAGATACAGTAAATCATGTAAAAAAAAAAAGCTATTTACATAAACACAGAATGCGAACCTCAATGTTTTACATCCCTTTAAATCAGCTCACATGGTCAACGGAGAACACGGCGTCGCAGGGTGATGACGACACGTAGAGCGCGACGCGAAGCTAAACGTCATTACAGGCTTAAACTGATCGTTATAAACTATTTTTTAGTGAATTTTGTGTGTTTATCATTTATTAGTGAATTTATTTTTCTTTATTCTTTAAAAAAAAAAACTTTAAAGCCAAAGTTTGAATGTAATAAACACCACATAACCCATACTGTTTGTACAGTATTGAGTACAGTAACATTCAAAATGACTCGCACAACATTACATGATGAGTATGTTATAGTATTAACACAGTAATGAAATCATAATTACAGTCCAGAATCCATGAGGAAACTTTATTATAAAATGTCCAAAAGTGCACATCTGAAGTGCAACCACTAGAGGGAGCCCTCGTATTTGCTTCATACCTTCTATTATAGCAAGAATATTTGTTTGCTGTTTCAGAACAACAGTTAAAAACAGTCAACAGTTAAAACAGTCACCTGAACATCTCCTGAGACTTACATGATCACACATTGTACATTTACATTTCCAGCATATGGCAGACGCTCTTTTCCAGAGTGACATACAAAAATACAGGGCTTTGTGTGTGTGTGTGTGTGTGTGTGTGTGTGTGTGTGTGTGTGTGTGTGTGTGTGTGTGTGTGTGTGTGTGTGTGTGTGTGTGTGTGTGTGTGTGTGTGTTTTATTTAAAAAAAAGGGGGTAAGTACTAGTTCAAGTCTTTCAGGAAGATGTAGGTCTTCAGCATTGAAGATGATTCGACTGTTCGGACATCTAGGGGAAGTTCATTCCACCACCTCGGTGCTCTATACTCTACACACACAGTTCAATCTAACGAGCTTTCAAGACAGAGGCTGATCTGTTCAAACTGGTAGACCATACAAGTTCTTTTTCAGCTACCTAATTTCTTAACTGATTTGATCAATAAATGTTGCATGTTGGTTTTCCAACTGCCTTACTGCTGTGTTTATTTTCTTCCGTTAAATATTAGTTGTCGACGATGCAATAGCAGTAATTATGGTAATTCAGAAAAGTTTTTCTTTCTACCAGCCCTTATCTGCAGCCACAGATGGTATTTCGGTTTGACCAACTCGCCCGTGTCTTCATAGCTGGTACTTTTTAAAAAAAGGAAATTTCCTCTTTAGTAATGACCATCAAATTATACCCTTTATCTGATCTCAAATTGTTCATATAAAGACATTGTTTATAATTCATTTCCAGGAGCCCTGACTGGCTGTGATATCAACAAGGAACGGTGACTCTAGATGTCTACATAATGTCTTTCATGACTTTATTTTCCACTGGCCAGTGGGTCACTGGGTGATCCTATCTGCTTCCAACATCTTGAGTGGCCACTTCCTTCACCAGCCAAATCTTTTTTTAAATAATACAGGAAACAATCATCACATTTCCAGACCCACCTCCTATCTTAACCTATATTTCTTACACCTTTAGTACAGTCATGTTACCAGTTTTATGCCGAGGATGTAACAACCATTATTCATATGGATCCTTCTACAATTTGACCTAAAGCTTACTATGTTATAATGATCAGACAAGCTTTACTCAAGTCAGATGTATTCTTTGTTAATTAAAAAATAAGACATTTTATTATTTATTAGGTTTGCACATATTGCACACTTCTACAGATTTTTTATTACCTAACTCCTGATTGCTCATTATAGTCATTTCTTTGTTTCACTTCCTGTGTTTTTTTCCCCTCTTTGGATCATGCTGTTTCTTCTTTTATAAAAATCTAAAATTTTGTAGATGTCTGAGTGAGAACATCATTTTTTTATGTAGAGCATTTAATTTCATTACTTTTGAGGGCATTTACTATGCTTTACAGACTCCCACACAGTGCAGTAGGTATATTTCATTAAATAATATGTGACAGCTGACACACACAGACAAGCAGCTTTACACTTTCTGGATAAAACACACACATGGATGTGAACCAATCTGTAGTGATTAATTGACTATAATGACTAGTCATTTGTAATCCAAATGAAAGGATGTGAAAAGAGCAGAGCTGGACAGTTGTCATCTCTTGACCCTCTGAACTTCTAGAAATGCCTGTTGTTGTGCAATAAAATAGAAAAAGCTAAATCGCAGAGCCGACTTGCAGTAAGAATGTGGAAATACCAGTGAATTGATGAAATACCAGTGAATTTTGTTTATTCTAATGCCCATGCACAGAACACCTCCCCACTTATAATACTGTATATGTACTGTACACACATCTTATCATAGAGATCATGTTTAAAATAAAAGCTACAGCATTGAGACATCTCTCACTTTGGTGATTTTATTTATTTACAATTATCACAGTCAAAGGGGTCTATCAGGTGCTACATATTTGGAAGGTTCTATGTAGAATCCCCTTTTTAGGGTTTTAATCAAAAACACTTTGTATTTGGTTAAATTGCGGTCAGTGATCCTTACCAAACGCAACAACTCCCCCATTATTGTTTCTTCTTTTTTCTTTGTGTGTGTGTGTGTGTGTGTGTGTGTGTGTGTGTGTGTGTGTGTGTGTGTGTGTGTGTGTGTGTGTGTGGTGGTGGTGGTGGGTTGTTATGGGTGGGGGGTGAGGGTGAGATGTCACGCTTGCCTGTCTTCAAAACTTGAGAGCCCTGAGTTATACACTGTACAGTAGTGTTTTGTTCTTCAGAGTTAAGTATTGAACCCTGTGGCTCTACAAAAAAAAAAAAGGTTTATTGGGGTTCTAAGAGTGTGCCCTTTTTGTCTTGTGGTAAATTAGTGTTACCCCAGTATTTTAATCTCCTTCAGATCTGTACTTCACAGCAGGCTACTGTTATACTGTTACTCGGACATGACGTTTTCCTGTCTTTAGTTTAGTCCCCACATGAACACAAGCACACGCCTCTCTCTGGTGGGCTCCAATCGTAATATCCGATAAATCCAGCCTCGTTGTATTGTCACAGAGACGTGGGCGTGTGTAGAACTGCGTGAGTTTTGTGTTTAAATGCGCTACAGAGCCCAGCTTTAAGTGTGGAATCGCACATGTTACAAACGTTTACAAACTCCAACTAACTGGAAGCCCGAGAAGAACAAGCATCGTAGCTGCTGGAGAACAGGTAACTTTATAAATGATTCCTAATATATCTCTAACTCACTTCTGAACTTGTCTTGTTGCTGCTGCTTTGATCTCAGAATGCCACGAATACTAGTAAATAAATACTCTCCCAAAATACTTCAGCAGCATGCTAAATACAGGGTGGCTTTAAATATAACACTGTTATTATAACAGAATTGCCGTATACACCGGCACACACATACGTCATTATCTATAACGGCACATAAACCTTTCTATCTTGACTTTCAATTTTTACTTTCACTGTTTATTTTTTATTCTCACTCTGTTCCAAAGGTTTTGCATTATTTCTGTATCAGAGACTTTTAATACGTTATTCAGTGGACTATTTTCAGATTCTATTTATTATTATTATTATTATTATTATTATTATTATTATTATTATTATTATTATTATTATTATTATTATCGGTTTGGGATTTGATAGAAAAGAACGTGTGTTTGTTAGCCGAAAGTCTACGAAGTCACTCTGTGGAGTTCAAATTCTACTAACATATAGGTTCAATTGAACTCCTATCGAGAGTTTATTTAAATAATAACCCTTTCATAGTCTTAACAAACCTAAAACACTACAATGGTTGCAAGTGAAAATAATTAGCAAGAAAATAAAAACAAACAAAAAATAACACAAATGCATTTACAGCATTTGGTAGACGCTCTCATCCAGAGTGACTTACATTTACAGTATACGACCGCCCCAGGAGAGGTAGCTTGGTGGACCTGGGATTCAAACTCACTACCTACTGATTAATAGTCCAACACCTCAACCACTTCCATACAAGAGCAGCGTTCTCTGAAAATCCATCACAGCATAAAAAATTGATTAATAACGTAATATGGCACTTTTATCCTCCTCACAACGAAGTCGAAGATAATGCAGGTGGGTGCTGGAAAGATGCAGAGTAACAGCTGAGAGAGGCAAATAATTGAAATAGTACAGTAATTGAAATAAATCTCAGTAAAACTTACCAGCTAATTAAAACTGCACAAATTCTACCTGAGAATACTTTGTTTTGTTTTTAATCAAAGAAGCAAAAGGTTGTCACACCAAACACTAATGTTAACACTAACACTTTAACACTTTATCTTATTACTGCTTACTCTCTCTTCATGTAGAAGCATTTAATTCTGAAGGCATCTTTGTTTTAAGGCAGGTCTTTGTATGTGCCTAAAGAACAGCCAGAATTCCCTGTGATGAATTTTGAACACACCGTTTTGAATTAGCTCAAAGAATATTAAATCAGCTCTAAGTTTTATTGCTGCTCTCAGCTGGAGATCCACAAACAGCTCTTTGTTTTTTTAAATTAATTAATTTTTTTTTGCATGGAAATTTCAAACTGAATGGGTTGGCAGAACGTTTTTGGATTGGAGAAACCTATTGACCTTTTAGGAACTCTCTGTAAATGTATATAGTTAAATAAGGCATGTACAGATCTCATTCAGGCTATACATTTGAGTCATGAGAGGGTTTTCCTTTTGTTTTATAGTCCTCATACAGTCTAGCTGAAAATTAGTAACACCTCCAGTTCAGCGATGTATAAATGAACCAGAAGTTGTAGAAACATGAGTAAATCTGGAAGTTCTGGGATTTGGGTCACCAGAGACCCTTCTTTAATCCAACAGATCTCTCTTTGTTAATTTAGCAATTAAGACATTAAAATAATCCTTACACACATTCACAAATAATAGTATGAAACCCTTCCTTTTTGCAGTAATGGTGCCATCAGAGACAGACTTCAGGTTTCCCCATGATGCAAAATGATCATTACCAACAGACTCTGCGATGATACAACACATTTTCATTACATTTTGTAGCCTCTGATCTGAACCTGCTATGATACAATACATTTTGCTTTGATTTAATAGCCTGCAATAGATATGGGATCAATTTTGATCAACTGGGATCAAAGACTAGTTTAATAATATGTATGGTTGTTTTACATACCGGTAATCTATTTATGATTGTTGCATCAGTTAATGTTCCTTTTTAAATCAATGCCTCTATCCAAATGATTATGATTTAAGATACAAAAATGGTGTAAAGTAAAGATTTAAGGTACACAAATATTTTCAGGTAAAAGCCACCAGGTACTGCCCCAACATCATCCCTTTTTTTCTGATAATGTAGTTGATTATTAATATTTACAGTGTTACTTAGTGCCCAGCTGATCACATACTGTATAAAGACTGTGTGTTAACAGCTGAATTTATTTTAGGCAGCTGAACCAGTTAAGGCAGAAGAGCTGTTAAGAGTTAATAGTAGCTAAATAGTATAAAAATATTTTCTTAAGCTGTATTGCAGATACCTGTGTTTAAGCTGTGTTTTATTTGCTAATTATGATGTGTAATGCAATATAAAATCCTTCATAAGTTGATGCGCTGTTTATTAAGCCATTAAATAGGGCACAGGCCATTTGACTTTTATACTCTTTGGTAATAAAATTTGGCTCTTGGTGTTTTGCCACCTGTGTCAGACCACACGCTTGGGCTGGGTCCTGACCAAATTCTCAGAGTCATAAATAACTCACTTCAGATAGGTGTACCCTGGGAACTCATGTTCAAAAGATACATCAATATTTACAAGGGGAATGTTGTCGATATTCAGACTAGGCTATTTAACAGGTTGTTGAATTTCTGGGCCAATTCAAAAAAATTTAAATTATCCATTGTTCATGCCTCAGAGTTTGCCAGATTTTCTTATTTTCTTTCAGATTTAAGTGTGGTATAGAGTATAGATACTCAAATAGTACGCTCCAAAGCTAGATTGATTGTCATTGAGAATCTTGTCTTTGTTAACCATCTTGCTGAAGGCGTCCTGATGACACAGGAGCATGACCAAAACTTTTACAGTTCCATAAAACTCATCAGTCATTGCTTCACACACAATGAGTGCATGCAACATCTGTCTGAAGGAATTGTGTAACTGAAGACTCAGAAGTTTACTGCTGCGTTCATCACTGCTTTCGTCAAACCTCTGTCAGGATGTAAAGTCTCCGAAAGCATTGCATGGGTTATGCAAGCCTATAGGATGGTTTTGAGGTGAGGGACTTTGAGGGGTAAAGTGTTTTTATCGGGCGGTTTTAGATCTGGAGTTAGATTTATCTCAGGACCGAGCCCATGCACTTTTACATTCCAGTAAAAAGAGGAAGGCTTAGCTGGCCAAAAGCAACATGCAAAGGATGTGAGGAGAGGCAAAGAATGGAGGGCTAGGAGGCAAGAGAGAAGATAGTACATGAGCAAATAAAATGAGGGCATAAATAAAAAAGTCAAGGGCAAGAAGTGAATGGTTAGAGCTTGAAGTTTAGTGTTTGAGGGATTATGGATTTATAACCAGATGGTTGTGAGTTCAACTCTCACAGAGGTTGATGAACTCAGACTTGTTGAAAATATGTAAGAAGACAAGATAGAATATGTAAAGTGAATGTCTTTATCAGAGTGAGAGGTCTGGGTGACGTCTCTGAATTTTCCAACACCAGAGTGAATCAAAGGCAATACACTTGTAATAAAAGTATAATGAATGAATGACTTAATCTTTAGGTTTATTCATGTCGTGCTGAATCATAACACGTCTAAGGTGGTGTAAAATCTGGGAATGGCCCTGATGAAACATCCTGCTGGTTAATCACTTCATAGTCGCTGAGCTCATTGCTTGGCATTACATACTGTATAGCTTCCTGCACTTCCTCCTGAACAAAGAGTTACAACATGGGATAGACGCATATAATAAAATAATGGTCAAAATAGCAAAATAATGGTCAGTCCCTGCTGTAATACCTTTAATAAAACCTGGTCAATCTATTGACAGAAAGAATGACAAAAATGTGCATTTAACTAGTATAGTGGCATTTGTTGCATTTTTTATTTGACACCTTCTGAGCTCGATAAGGCCAGTAAGTAAAGATAGGCCTTGTTGTTGTACTGGGACCTTCATCTCGCACTCCAGCAGCTGCAACCAGCTTTCCAACTGGCTTAATACCAACAGCTGACCCTCCTTTTGATTTGTGACAGACGATCAGTCGAGAAAGCGACTCAGACCTTTAACCCTTAATGCTGCTGGATTGTGGATAACAGAGCTCATGGATATTGTTTGTGCCATTAATGGCTTGTAAGTGTTTTATTTCCAGCTGGAGACAGCAAGCAAGAATAGAGTGAAAGGGACTTGGAGTGAAAACAGACCTAGCAGTTTAAGACTTTACCAGGGATTGATGGACTTGGTATGGTTCAAAGAACTGTAAGAAAGGGTTCTGTGGAGTCTTTCTCTCACTTTCTCACATACACACATTTTTCCCCTCTGTACAGCATTGTAGCTTCTTTGTCACAGTCACAACATGATGAAAGCCTCAGATTTATAGCTCTGTCTCACAGGGACAATTCAGACACTGCACTGATCAATGTTTTAGCTGTGGCTTTCCCAGACACAGACTGAATACGAGATGTAAAAGATCACACAGTTCATCTTGGCCAAATACACAGCTTATACAAAGCTCATGTGGTATCATCCAGACATCTTTCTTTTGAAAATAAACAGAATTTCATTGTGATTCTAAGCTACATCAAGTCTTCGATGTAGGTATAGCTTACAATGAAATAACTAGCCTCTGGGTTAGCTAAACTTATACAATCTGCTCCATAATACTTCAGAAAATAATTTAGCTTGACAGTTAGATATTATACACTATTAAATAAAACAACTAAGGTACCAGAGAATTTTAACAGAACTTTCGGTAAGTAGCAGAGTCTATAAGAAGTTTATGAAATGCTACAAAAATAACTTTTACTGCTTCAGTCTGTAGTAAAATTGTTAGCAAGGACATAAGCTAGCATTTCTGAAAGAAGCAATTGTTACAGTAGCTAAACTTATATTAGTTAATGAAGGATGTTAACTATCCATATATGCATAGATTGGTAATAGTTCATAAAATACACTGTTAATTATAACTAGCATTTGAGTTACAGCATGCAGATGGATTAGCTAACTATACTGTATATAGCTATATCGCTAATTTACTGTACTCTATGAAATTAAGCTTTGAATAAAACAGCTAATATCTTAGAGAATCCTAGCACAACATTCAGTAAGTAATAGAGTTTGAAAAGATTATGTATTAAGTAATCATGGAACCATTGAGCCAGAAAGTTTTAAGAACAATTGTTAGCATTAAATAAGATCTGTCAAAAGGCAGTTTAGCACTGCAGTAGCTAAACATGACTGATACTAGCTATGAATACATTATTAATTATATTAATTATGAATACAGTTGATTTTCTTATTCAGAATTATTTTAGATTAGCATACAGCATGTCTAATTTTTCATATCAATTTAGTTGCACACGATAACGTTACAGTAAAAATTGTGTGATGATGCTTATTATAAATGCATAGTACAGTCCTGTGGCTTTAGGATTAAATCTGAAGATCTTAGGTACAAAATAAGCTTTTATATCCAGCTGAGATAACAAAGATGCTTATAAAGATAAGAGTTAGGCTTATAAATATAATTTTATATATTATACTATATAATATTATATTATAAATAGTCTGTAGTCATAAACTCTTTTAAGGCAGTGTTTTTTAAACAGCTGTCTTGTATTAACATGAAAATCATATAATCTTGAGAAAAAATTAAAGTGCTCACTATTAATGATGACTGGGGAGACGTGCAAGGGGTTTGAAGAACATTGGCATTTGTTTCTCACAGCTGTGCAGAGGTACAATCGAGGGTATGTGACTAAAAACAGGAATCTTCTGATCACATGCTGCATTCAGAAAAAAGCGGTCTGAGGGGAATTCTCTGTTTAGGCTTCTTCAAATGGTATTTGTAAATTGCACTTAGGACACGGGCCAAGAAATCTGTTAAACAAAAAGTGCACAGAAATCCTAATAAATCTCATTCTCACAGCCCCTCCTTCATAATGCATGAATGTCAGTGAAGTGCGGTCATGGTCACAGGAGGGGCGGTTTAGTGAGGTCAGACCTGCATTCCACAAGCCAT
The DNA here is from genome assembly GCF_022655615.1 of Tachysurus fulvidraco. Lineage (NCBI taxonomy): Eukaryota > Metazoa > Chordata > Actinopteri > Siluriformes > Bagridae > Tachysurus > Tachysurus fulvidraco. The sequence continues at coordinate 4,373,809 of NC_062539.1, read as the reverse complement.
ATAAAGCATGTACACACACACACACACACACACACACACACACACACACACACACACACACACACACACACACACACACACACACACACACACACACACACACACAACCGGCTATGAATGTGAGTTCTTACAAAGGAAATATGGATATGTGCCATAAAGGTTTCATAATGCTGGTGATATCAAGACATGTTTGAACATTAGCTACTGAAGCATATACTGTACTTATGGCAATGGTGTGCCTATCTGTGTGGGCAGTAACCACCTTCTTTTGTGTGTTTGGAGATTTTCCCAAAGCTCTCTGTGTTTTGGGAATGTTGTGTGGAGAAACACTGTGCAGGAGGAAGATTACTGGGAAAAATAACCACAAAAACAACGATAAAACTGCGAAGATGATGAGATCCAGAATGGGAGAGAAATGTCTAACTAGAGGGAAGGAGATTTGGTGGGAGCTGAGAGTCAAGCACATGGTTCTCATTAACACACAGTTAACCCTTTCTGATTGTGGGAGCTCTTATGAGGACACAGAGGCTTCATGAAGGCTGTATGGCTGTAGGGCAAGACTTTCATTTTCACTGATAAATGCAGCTGTGTGAGGTGAATTAGATATCTGTTGATCATTTGGAGATAATCTTAGGTGCAATTTAAGGCTGTTTAAGGTTATGCTTGTAAGTTTGGGCAAAAAAAAGCAATGTTTATAGGACTTGATGCATGAAATGAAGTTTATAGCTCTTGCAGAAATAGCGACTTTGTTAATAATATTGCAGTAACAATAGCGGGCACTGATTCGGTGAAGGCTCAGACGTAATGGTTTTGTTTTTCCATCTTGTGCACATACATACACATTTAAATTCCCTTAAGCTCAGTTGGCATGATGACTTTCTCAAACTTATCAACCTTTTTTCTACTTTGGAAAGAAAATTTATAGCATCTATGTGGAGTTTTACCCTGAATTATTGGTTTCTTTCATGTTCTCTGATTTTCTCCCACTTTCCAAAATGTCCCAGTGTTTAAATTGCCCTAAGATATGAATGTTGGTGAAAATGTGCATATGATGCCTTTTAACGGACCAGGATTGCATTCCCAGTTAAAGCTCCATACAGAGTGGTTTTTAAGTGGTTACTAAAAATGTAAAGTTTTTTTTGCCTTAAAATGTCCAATTTCCAATAATAGTCCACCAAATAAACATGTAACACTAACTTGTAGCTCCATTCCTTCTCCTTCTTTCAGAATGTCAGGATCCAGGATGTCAGTCAGAGACAGTTCAGCCGTCGGTCGCTTCCACAGTGCTGCCGCCAGTAACGGACAAACGATCCCTGAGAAGGAGGTGGTTACTACGGAAACGAAGGAGGAGGGAGGTTGTCGTCGCTGGTTACGAAAAGCTTCCCCATGTTGCATTCGCAGTCAAAGCCACTCCTATAATGTTACTAATGATCAAGACACTCCAGTCTTAGATGATTTGAAAGTGACACCGATCCCAGAGTCTCCTCAACCTTACAAAGAAAACAACGAAATGGAGGGTGAGACTGAAAACTTTCTCACATATTTTCTCATTAGTATTGGTGAATTATACAGGGTCTAGAACACTGAGTCTGTGACCATGAACAGTTTTCAAAGGAGAAGTTCTGTTTTAAGAGTGTCACCGTTTGACACATAGACTTGCATAGAATGTCACTTCTTACACAAGTTCAGCATCAGCAGTTTAAATATCTGGCCATATGACATTTCAAAGGAAAAGATAAATAGAGAAATACAAAATGTTGCTCATCTTTTAGTGTTCTAAAACCTGTATGAGGACAACCAGGACAAATCTTTCTAAATTTCATGACTACATCAGACACTTGCTAAACTTTTAATAGCTGTACTTTCTTTAGACTTTGCCCAACATCTTGACATCTAATGCTATCTGTATTTTGTTTGTGTCTTCTCATCACTACTAGACTTATCTCTGGTAGTACGCTCCGTGGATCTGCTCAGCTCAAAGACCGACCAGAACCGTAGGGAACACCACACCGAGAAGTACCACAGCGACGAGCTCATCATCCGCCGAGGCCAGACCTTTCAGATTATGCTCGACCTCTCGCGCCCTTTCAACATCAACACAGACAAGCTGCATCTGGAGCTGAAGACCGGTCAGTGTGAGGTGGCGGATGCTTTTACAATTGCTAATGTTTCACACTACCATGCTGACTAACTGACCTCATTCTAGTAGTGGTTATATGACCAGAAGCCAACATGATCTTGTAGGAATTTTATCTAACAGGCTGGGTGTGAGTATGTATAAGGGTTCATTTATTAAACTGATTTGAGGTATGTTACATGAGTGTACACTTTGGAAGATCACAAAATAGGCTCAATGGCATGAACAAGGACACAAAAAAAGAAGCTGTGAAAAAAATAGCTGCTTAAATAAAGTTAGATAAAGTTAGCGATAAACCAAAACTATGTTTGTTATTATTTCAACATTTGGCTACTGTAATATAGTGAATATCTCTCATACTAAAATCCTGCTCAGCTTTACTGCTGACAAATGCATTCTCTTGTACAACACAATTTGTCAACAGTAGCAGTGTTTTACATGGATTGCCAATTAGAACAATCAATCAAACTGCTCACAAAAAACTTCACCATATCAACCGTTACACATATTTGGAACATTACATCACACAAATACAAAGATAAAAATGAATCAGAATAAAATTAGAGAAAAATATAAAAAGTACAAATGTGCTGTTTAAAAAACACTGCCTTAAAAGATTTTATATATGACTATAGACTATTTATAATATAATATTATATAGTATTATATATAAAATTATATTTATAAGACTACCTCTTTTTTTTTTTAATCTCAGCTGGATATCAAAGCTTATATATGTTCTTGTTTACAAAAGTGAAGCAAAACTGGTGCCATAGAAGATACAACTTGGTATTCAGTCCCTGAGGACCTGATAAGATCATGCTTTGAATCGTCTGCTTTCTTTCACCAGTTTAATGCTGTATGAATGTCAGGCTGATTCTCGCTCTTATAATACAGTCTAAGTCTTAGGTGTGTGAACAATACACTGTTTTAAGGGTGTAACTATGAATGGTTTCATTTCCTATTTGCTTTTCATAACAGTACAGTCATGTACTAAATGAGTAAATGTAAACTTGTAGATCACTCAGTGTCACTCAGGAAATAAGAGAATGCAGCTGAATAGGGCTTTACACATGTGATAACTCAATATCTTAAAAAAACAAACTTTTAAATGAAAGGAAGTCAATAAATATGTTCAGTTTGTTGAAGCCTAAGAGTAACTTGCCTCTATAGAAGGGTGGGACAGTAAGAGAGGAAGGGCAGAGAACTTGTGAAAGAGTACAAACAACAAACATGTGAAGTGTTACCCTCTGGTGATTTCCCACATGCACATGCATCACATCTCAGTGCTACTTGATAGTCTTGCAACAGCTAAATTATTTTGGCCTCTTTCACACAGCTTTCTGACCACCAGCTTGCATGTCTGAGTGAGCTTGAGAAAATGAACCAAAACTTGTCTTCGAGTTTCTTTCTACTTCAGTCTCATAAAGGGGAGGTTATGTGTTTGTGATATAAATCAACTAATCAATTGTAATTAATCTGTTGCTGAATACACAAACCTTTCTAGAGCTGTTTGTATGTCAGGTCAATGCAGTTGTAACCCAAAATGTTGAAAGGTTCAAGTCCATTACCTTTAACACACGCTCTCTGACGTCTTACTTTAAAGGCTTGCGGCCGCTGGTGTCAAAGGGCACGCACATCATTATCCCTGTCATGGAAGAGCTGCAGGACCTGTGCTGGGAAGCCAAGGTGGTGGAGCAGAATGCCAATCGCATCAAACTGTCAATCAACTCACCCCCCGATGCTGTCATCGGAAAATACAAGCTCACGGTCAGCACCCGGAGTACAGGAAGTGAGTCTGTTACTACGCATGACCCCGAGAAAGACATCTACATGCTCTTCAACCCCTGGTGTAAAGGTGAGATATGCAAAGAATTAACAACATTGTTTTCCACACAGGATATAATTCACTCAGACACTCATGTGACTAACTGCAGGAACAAATATAAAAATTAAAAGCGTTATGATGTAATAAATGTATAAAATACAAAATAGATGTAAAAAATACGGTTCTTTGGAAGAACAGCAATAAAATTAAGGAAAAAATATTTCTGAGCAACAATAATTGCAAAAAACTGTAAAAACAAAAAGGAGTACACGTTCGTGTCAGGATTTATTTACATAAAATCAACAAACGACAACAAACTTTCAACAAATGACATTTTCACATTTCAGTTTTACAGAAATATCTAAAAATATAAATTATGTATATAGATTTTAAATGTATTCATTTATCAATTTATCCCTTTATTAATTTCCCTGAGGTTCCTTCCATAAAAGTTAAATAAGTCTCAAACAAACAACCAACAATAAACGATTATTTGATTTTAGTGTTAATCAAAGGGCTGACAACTCTAACATACAAGTTCCTGTGATTTGGCCGTTATTATAGAAACAACGACATATTCCAAGTTTATTAATTACATATTTGGACATACTGTATTAAGACACATTAAGTAGACTAATATTGTTAAGAAACTCGTGGCTTTGCTGTACAGCCGGCACTGCTGTTAGAGCTGCATGTGCAGAAACTGACCAATAAGGACTGAGAATACAACAGACTTGTCTCACTCAATGTCATCTCATTTGCATATCAAGTTTCCCAGCAATTAAAGTTTGGCATCCAGTTTGCTGACATGCGAGATTTACCTTTAAGGCATCTCAGATGATTTTGTCTATTTGATTTTCTTCTTTACCTTTTAATCAAAATCAGGTTTGCTTGGCTGAGGCAAAAGTCAGGCCTAAGCCAGTACGGGGTTGTTATGTTCCAACTTTTACCCCTCTCTCTCTCTCTCTCTCTCTCTCTCTCTCTCTCTCTCTCTCTCTCTCTCTCTCTCCCCCTTACCCTCTATCCATCCCTCTTGCTCAGTCAAACAATCCTTTTGGTGCCAAATATCAGACATGTTGAGTAAGGCAGCAAACGATGTGCCAAATCTTCAGCACAGTTCTTTTCACCACACTTTTCCTTGAGGTTTTGCTATCATTTTTAACCACTGCTTTCTGTCCTCCCTCCCCCTTTTCACGTCATGTCATTGTTTCCCAGCTTTTCGGGTAAAATATATTTCTTTCTTCTTCCTGTTTATCTTTCTAAAATCGGATTTCCTTTACTTTCACTAAGGAGCCCCCACACACTCCCTCTTCGTCTTTCATTTTCCTTTCCTTAAACAACAGTTGATATTTTTATACATCCGATGTCTTAGCGAAAGCCCTGTACATGCTAGTTCATATAATTTTGATCTGTGCTTCCTCTTTTACTCTGTTGCCCTCCTCTTACATTCCTCAGAAAATCATGCCCATGTGTCAGTAAAGAAAGAAAGCAGCCAGTGTTCTGCTCAATGTAATCAGTGTGTGGAACAGAAACACAGCACCCCACCTCGCACTGATAATGTCACACAGTAGGAATGTTTCTCACTGCAGTCTCACTGAAGTAATCCAGGTATTGTATGTCCTTACAGAACTACAGAACTAAATTTTCCGGTGTGTGTTTTCCATCTTCCAGTGGACACGGTGTATATGGAAGATGATGCTGAGAAAAACGAGTACGTGTTGAACGACACTGGGAAAATTTACTATGGCACTGAGAAGCAGATCGGCGCTCGCACGTGGAACTATGGACAGGTGCAGTGAGGAGAGAGAAAAGCTCATACTCAGACCATTAACCATTTACCATTCACCACTTTCACCATTCCATGCTGTCTAAAGTTTTAGACATCATTCCCTGCTGTCTAATGTTAGCATCAAAGATGTCAGATATGAGGAAATTGAAATTCAAAATCGTATACCTTATTTTTTAATTTGTCAAATTTGCCCAATTAGGTAACTAGCTTGAGCGAACAGTGAAGGCTATTTAAATATGAATTTCTTATGATTTTCACTTGAAAACTATGCTATAAGATGAATAAAACTAGCAGCTGTTGCAGACTAGCAGCTGTTACCCTAGCACCTTAGCTAGCTAGCAAACTGCAAATAGAAGTAAAAATCCTTTCAAAAATTCTACTTTTTTAATAACTTGTCAGATTAGCTCATTTTAGCTAAGCCAAAGAGTTGACAAACTAGCAGCTGTTGTCCTAACACCTTAGCTAGCTAGCTAACTACAAATAGAAGTAAAATTCCTCACAGAAACTGTAGCTTAGCTCTGTAGTGAAGCTAATCAGGGATGCTCATATGTACACTAGCAGATAACATGTAAATCATAGCACACTCAAAACATTAATCTCAGATCAGTAATTAAAAAAAGTAACCTGTGGACTCGTTGATCATGTATTTTAGATAATTTTATTATTGTTTTTTTTTAATGAACTGTTAAAGCCACTCTGAGACGAAGATGAACAATGAGAAAAGGAGAGAAAAAAAAATTAATGAAAAAAAAAAAGCGGCATCCATGTGTGTCATGGATTCATTTAAACTTCATGTAGTTATGAGCTCTGATTGTTTAGTTGATACATTCAGTATCTATCACACTGGGCAACATCTTCATTTTCTAGACAATTTTTACCGATTGTGTGTCTCTCTGTATGTTTTTCAGTTTCAGGAAGGCATTCTGGAGGCCTGTTTGTATCTGCTGGAGAAGAGAGAAGTTCGTCCATCAGGCTGTGGAGATTCTGTGAACGTGGTGCGAGTCATATCTGCTATGGTGCGTGACCTCGATGGCCGTTAAGCAGCCTCCGCCATGTGTGTGTGGAGCTTGCATGCTCTCCCTGTGCTTTAGGGGTTTTCTCTGTCCGTCCAAAGACATGCCTTCTAGGATTGACATTGGCATTTCTAATTGTCTGAAGTATTTGTTAGAGATTATCCCTTGTGGTAGACTTTCATCCTATCCAGGGTGTACACTGCCTTGTGCCCTAGTGATAGGCTTCAGGTTCCTCGTGACCTAGTACTACAAGAGAATCTATGAATCTACTGGTTTTAATATCAAATATGGTAAAAAAATCTTAAACCAAAAAAACACTAAATTTATAGTTCTGTAAAGTGTGTACTTTCTTTGTGTTTGCTTAGTCTGGTTACTGTTCTTAGTCTATCTACTACACTGTAATTAATCTACAATCTGAGCTTGAAAGAATTCGTTGTGCAATCCAAAATAATCTGCCTTAAGTCATTTATTAAAGGCAAATGATCTGATGTGGATGCCAAAAATGAATACTGATATCCTTTAATTTAAATTCAGATCATTTCATTTTGAAAGACCAGACGACTAGAATTATATTATATATTGGTAAAATATTATTGCAGAGAATTTTAGTACAATTAAACCACGGCTGAGTCTCAACTTATTTCGGTTCAGTTTTATTTGTATATTGATTTTAACAACGCTCATTGCCACAAAGCTACTGTACGATACAAAAATGTCATTATTTTAAAATGTATTCATTTATCATTATATATCTTAAATAAGCATCCCAGAGATGAGGGTGGTGAGAAAAAATATCCTGAGGTGATATTAGTAATAATTTCCCTTCTTATGCAACCAGGAAAAATTATTCAGTAATCCTGTTATTCGAATGTCTACAACCTCCAAATTACACACGCACTTTGGAAAAGATCGACTGCCAAATAAATAGAAAAAAATGTATCGCTATTAATTAAATACAATATTGGCAACACTCCCAATATACCATCCACATGTGTCCTCTTTATTTTTTTTTGTTCAGACAAAAATAATTTATCGCTTTTTATGCATAATCATTTACTATTGCAGTGTTATTTTTAGTTTAGCTCATAAACCCTTTCACACACTGGATTTTACTCCTAGCATGAAGATGCTATTTAAAGACATATTTTTTGACTCTGTGCTCCAGATCAATGCCCAGGATGACTTTGGAGTTCTGGAAGGAAACTGGTCAGGGAACTATCAGGGTGGGACGTCTCCAACGGCATGGAGCGGCAGTGTGGACATTCTCAAGAAGTATCACAAGAGTGAAGGAGTTCCTGTCAAATACGGCCAATGCTGGGTGTTCTCCGGGGTCACCACCACAGGTTTGTGTGTGTGTGTGAGGAAGAGTCGTGACATTGGGTATCACTGCTCTGATAGGATATTCATAGCTGCCACTGACCAAAAGGAGCACGACCCTGTGCCTAGGACCTAGCTGTCAGTCTGTTCCAAAATACCCTGACCGCATTCCCATCAGTCCACCTCACTGTGGCCCTGACACATGTCTTACATGTCTTACGTGTGTGTGTGTGTGTGTGTGTGTGTGTGTGTGTGTGTGTGTGTGTTTCTCATGCCACCTCAAGCCCTACCACCCCAACAGTATCTAAGTTATTTCATTATCTGATTAACATGTACAGTGTCCTGGGAAACCCCATTTGACATTGTGTGCTATTTATACTGTATTTCTAAAAGTTATGTATCTCTTTACATTTATCTTAATCACAAATAAAGTTCTAGCAAAACTGTAAAAAAGGAGAAAATTTAATAGAAAGATTTTAATGTAGAGCATCGCAGATATTTTGGCAGATAGTATCTGATTACAAGCTGTACTGTATTTATTAGACTGTATCAGTTTCTCTATGGCATGTCACTACCCAGCAGCTTGACAGCGTGACACTGTGTGACTAAATGTTTTAGTAATCTCTCTCTCTCTCTCTCTCTCTCTCTCTCTCTCTCTCTCTCTCTCTCTCTCTCTCTCTCTCTCTCCCTCCCTCCCTCCCTCCCTCTCTCTCTCAGTTCTGAGGTGTCTCGGTATCCCAGCACGGAGTGTAACAAATTTTCAGTCTGCCCACGACACTGATGTTTCCTTGACCACTGATGTGTATTTTGACGAGAATATGGAGCCCATTAACAAACTCAACTCTGATTCCGTGTGGTGAGTTTGACTCTTCCTCCAGATACTAATCACCAGATCTCTTCAAGTGCACTTCAATACACTTTACTATAAATTGTGGAAAACAGCCAAAGAGCCCCCAAAATGACCCATTAACATTTAAAGCATGTAGCAGACATCCTCATCCAGAGTGATATACATTTTATCTCATTTTATACAACTGAGAAATTGACAGTTAAGGGCCGTGCTCAAGGTCCCAGCAGCGGCAGCTTGGAGGACCTGGGATTCGACTCACAACCTTCAGTAGTACAACACATTAAACAGCCACCTTAACATTTTTCTTCTATTTTCCATTTCTTTCCTTTTTTCTAGGAATTTCCATGTGTGGAACGACTGCTGGATGGCTCGTCCTGATTTGCCGCCCGGTATGGGAGGCTGGCAGGCTGTTGACTCGACCCCCCAGGAAACCAGTCAGGGGATGTTTCGCTGTGGCCCCGCCTCTCTCATGGCCATCCGCACAGGCCAGGTCTACTTGAAGCACGATGCACCTTTTGTCTTTGCTGAGGCAAGTCTGATAGGGGAAATAACCATCATTGAGTGAAAGAAATCCTATAATCTCATCATTTGTTTTACTTTTGTTTTTTTGTTTGTTCTTCTTACATTCTATATGCAGGTAATTCTAAGCAAATCAAAAAGAGAAAAGAAAATATTAATCTTCAATGTCCAAGTTATATTGTGCCACCTGAAATACCTGGCTATTCAATAAAATGATAAACAGATGCTTAATGAAAATAAAAAAGCTATCCAAATTATAATTCAAATTTTATTTGTCATGTAATAAAATAAAAATTTCAAATTCTAGACATGAAACTGTAGAAATAGAATTGTGTAGATGTGTTAAATTGTAGTCGCCATGCATTAAAATGCTTTGTGGGATTTTAGGTAAACAGCGATAAGATCTACTGGCAGAAGAACCTGGATGGCAATTTCTCAAAGATCCGCATAGAGAAAAATGCCGTAGGACACTGTATTAGCACCAAGGCTGTTGGCTCCGACCAGCGTTCTGACATCACACACCTGTACAAACATCCTGAAGGTGAGAACACGGTTCACACAATGCATTCGCTGCACTCTTCATGACATCTAGCATTAGGTGATAAACAGTGTTCAGTGCAGAAATGCTCGAGAATGAGCGATATAGATTTAAGGGATCGAAATATATCAGTATATCCGAACACAGCTGGAGATATGAATCAGTTACGAGTATGTCCCTGAAATCTCTGACTTCACCAACAAAGTCTGATGGAGTAATGGCTCTGAGCTTCCACTGCATCACAGTGCAACAGAGCAAGAGCAGAAACAGCAGCATCACCAGGAAAAAAGTTTGGATTACGTTATGTGTTTGTGTTTGAGATAGTTTTGTCAAGGCAACATGATGATGTCATGTGTGTCATCATGTTCACTCACGCCTGCAGGTTTGTTTCCCTTCTTCAACTGTTTAAAGTGTAGCTGCACTCACACATATAATGATTTTATCTCTGCGAGTCTTTGGTAGGCGTTCCTACAACTGGTTGCTGTAGTAATCAGCGTTTAACTACCATTCACAATCAGTTTAATTTAGAACGTGAACATTGCGAGATGTGAGCCAAGATAAGATAAAAAAAAACATTAAAAACACTTGTGTTAATTATTATTCCCATTAAAAATATTTAGGGAGCACAGTGATGAATTGTTTAGATATAAAATCAGGTCTTTTAGATATAAATTCAAAATCCTAAGCAAATCTATTTTCTAGCTGATGATAATAAAGAGTCATCTGTTAAATATAATATGTTAAAGTTCCTTGATAATAGAAATAGAATATTTTTGAGAGTTTGGAATTACAGCACAATAGAGACAGATTCTTTTATCTTCTTCATTTGGATGTAAGGGTGTACAAACTTTTGCACTCAAGTGAGAATAAAAAAATGGAGGGATAGGAATAGAGCAGTAACTGACATCAGATTTTTACACACGTTTTATTGTGGAAAAGGAAATATTATTATTTGTTTGGAAGCAAGTATATGAATATAAAGAAGTTTCCGTTTCCTTATCCAGGCTCTGAAGAAGAGCGTATCGCCGTAGAGACCGCCTGTCGCTATGGCACCAAACCAGACGTGTATCAGTCGGGAGCGACGGACGACGTGTGCATGGAGGTGTGTGTAGAAGGCGAGGGGCCGCGCATGGGCACTGATGCGCACCTCAAGATCGTCCTGAAGAACCAGAGTCAGCAGCCGCGCCAGACCACACTGCACAGCCAGGTGGCCGTGATGTACTACACAGGCGTGCTGAAGGACACGGTGAAGACTGAGAAACTTCCTGTGTATCTCCAGCCAAATGAAGGTGAGCTGAAGAGCTGAAGAGCATTTACAGACATGAAAGAAGGTTTTCAGTAATCCAGATCATATTTCTGTAGCTATAAGTCAGTAAAAACATCATAAATATGTTTAGATAGATAGATAGATAGATAGATAGATAGATAGATAGATAGATAGATAGATAGATAGATAAGGAATATGTAACTACATGTGAAAGTGCTGTTATAAAAATATTAGCAACAATCTGTGTGTTTTTGCACAGTCTAAATCCTACTTAATTAATTAATAAAACAGTCCACTTTCTGTCCTTATATAGTTCTAGTTAATATTGTGGAATGTTCGCAAAATCAGTTATTTTCTGTTATTACTTACAGTTTGTTATAACAGACAGCGTATAAATATTATGTCATTCCCCCACTACACTTTTTTCTTTCTCAATCAATCAATCAATCAATCAATCAATCAATCAATCAATCAATCAATCAATCAATAAATAAATAAATAAATAAATAAAATAAAAAAAACCTTCTGATGTTACCGAGATGATGGAAAAAGTAAAGACTTCCCATATTGGAAAGTGCTTATGCTGGAGACTAATTCAATAATGTTAAATAACATCTGCTTAGATCTGTGATGTAGCTGTTACTATGGAAACAGTTAAATAACACAACAAGGCCATTAATGCAAACGCGATGATTTTTTTTCTAAATCAATACTGATGACTGCTGTAAGAGAACCTTTTGATCAAGCTGATTTGTTCTATACCACCAGAGAAAGTTGTAGACTGGGTGCTGCCCTATGATCAATATCAGGACCAGTTGGTGGACCAGGCAGCGCTGATGCTCACTCTCTCAGGTCGTGTTAATGAAACCATGCAGGTGCTGGCTTCTCAGACCAGCTTCAGGCTGCGCACTCCAGACATCCATGTGGAGGTAAGAAAAAAAAAAGCCTGATTTGACTGCTAAAAATACCTTCTGTGATTTAGTCAGCTGTTGTGTTTGGGGATTTCATTAACATTAAGTTCTGTGTACTCCAGCCTATCGGAGAGGCCTTCGTAGGGAAGCAGGCCACGGCCAAGCTGACGTTCACCAACCCGCTACCGTGCACATTGCGCAATGTCGTACTGCGCGTTGAAGGCCTCGGACTTAGGAATCTCCATCCCATCAAAGTGGGGTAAGAAACGAAAGTGTTTGTTGCTTCCGTTTTTATCTGTCATGTCATTGCATGTTACATAGTCATTATATATTATATACTGTAGTACAACACTGTGACAGTGAATAGGCTTTCAGTTCAGGATATTAAGTAATGATGTCTAATTTAGCTAATTAAACAAAAAAATACAATACCTAAAATACCTAAACTTTAGCTCTGATATTAATATTAACAAACAGTTATACACAGAGGTGAATAGTTCTTGAAATGAAAAGAATTTTTGGAGTTTTTGGATTCAGACTCCTACACTACATGACCTGAAGTATAAACAACTGACCATCACTTCACACTTATAAGTGGTTCCTCCTTAATACCATTGTATAGAATGTTTCTGTATACTGTAATTTCCCTTCACTTGGAAATATAAGAGGCCCAAAAGACATAGTGTGTTACGGTTTGAGTGGAAGAACTTGAGTGTCGTACACAGAGTCCTGACTTTGGGATAAACTGGAACACTGAGTGAACTTCAGACTTTCTCCCCAACTCAATATCAGTGCCCAATGATCTCACCAATGATCGTGTAGCTGAATGATCACAAACCCCCGCAGTCACAGTCCAACATTTAGTGAAAAACTGGAATGGAGTGCATAGGTCAGGTGTGCACTTACTTTTGGTCATATAGTGTATATTTAATCATTGCTACAATGTTAAGGACATGTTTCGCTGAATGTTACATGTGGATATACATCTTTAATATAAAAAAGGAGTAGCATGTAATGATACATGTTTCGTTATATGTGATGATTGTGTGTGAGTTCATATTAGTGATGTTTTCCTCAGCGATGTGAGTAAGCATGCCACGGTGAAGGTGACGGAGCACTTCATCCCCTCTGTCGCTGGGACGAGGAAGCTGGTGGCTTCTCTGGACTGTAAACAGCTTTCGCAGGTGCACGGCGTCGCAGACATCACCGTACAGGAGTGAGAAAGCTCACTGTCGTCTGTGAGAAAGCTCACTGGTGCTCTCTTTTGTACACAATACACTGTAGTGTCCATGTGAGTATAAATCAAGTATCACACGTACTGCTTGTGAAGAACCGATCTGAATTCAATCGAAACATGAGCCTAATATTAATACTCATCAGATCGGTTTTGTATTATTTTCTTCCCATTAGGTTTTAGTGAGCCATGTTAGACTAGTAGTATCTGACCTCTACTCTCTTGATTATTATGAAGAACTTAAGAGTTTATATATTTTTTAAATTCATGCTTAGAAACTAAAGACAGTTAACACACGTTTCGACTAATATATATATATAGATTGCGCGAGAGATTTATATCTTTCCACCATCACTGAGTATTTCCCATCTGTATTAAAGTGTTTACGTAAAACCAGTATTAATGTGATCTGTATTCATTAAGACTAAATATCTGCATATTTTTTTTTTTAAAAAAACTTTCCTTATATCATTTCTTTATAGATAACAAATTAATGTAGCTTTGACATTATTTATCAACATGCACTTTTCCCCCTCAATCAAATGTTGTATTTTATTGTTAATAAACTGAGTTATACTTCAGTGTGGTTGAATTCTTGATTCTGATTGGTCAGAGGGTTTCGATTCATTTTCTCTAACAGTTTTAGAACAGAGGGTTTATAAATAAATCTGTTTAAGAAAAAAAAACCTGTTACTTAATTTAATGAAGAATGTGTAATAGTGGATCTAGTGAACTACTCTGAGGCATCTTGTAACATTATAATAATCAATAATAAGAAATAATAAGATGATCAATAATAAGAAAGTGCCTACTTCTAAAAAGCTGTTTAGCTACAAGAAATAAAATGTGATGAAATAATGCAATGCTAATTAATAAAATACAAAATACGGATAAATAAAAGGGACAAAATAGTTCTTATCTTCGAGTTAATTAAAATATTCAGACAAGATACTATTGGAACATTTTAACATCCAAGCTACTTGCTGCCATCTTGTGGAGAATCAAGGTACTACAATTAATAGCAACACAAAAAGGGTAAAATATACAGAGTGTTATTTTCCGATTTCCAGGTTATAAAACACAATACAATATTACAATTATGGTTACAACAGACTAAAATAAATATATGTCTAAGGTTTATAAATATTACATCTAGTAGACTTTTAATAATGGTACAACTGAGAAGAATATACACATGGCACAATCAGAATAATAAATAGAAATTAATTTCTGGAACTATTTTACTGTCAAAGTTAATCAATGATCACAATCCGTAATCAGACTTCTGCATTAAATCAGCACCTGGGATTGTCTTCACTGTAAAGCGTTATAATGTAAATTTAGAGCTGATTTGATATAATAAATCACAAATGATGTAGCTACAATTTTAGGTTACATTTTTGTATCACTGTTTATGCTACCAGACTTTCCAAATGTCAAACCAACGACTTGAGGTGAAAATAGGAATGTTGTAAGTATTATGCTGAGTTATGTAAGGTTACAATCGAGAGATGTTTGGCAGCATCCTGATTTGTAATCATAACATAAAAAGCTGTTAAAGGATTAAATTAAACTTATTGCTGTAAAATAAGGACATGCTAATTTGTTTAATAAAAATGACAAACAATTAATTTGCAAATAATGAATTTACCAACTAATTCACCCATAACCTTTAACAGATGATTAAGTCTGTTGAAACCTCTAAATGTTGTGCTGTCTAAAAAAGAAAATGTTTAAAAAAACAATTGAAAGGTAGTATGTAGGAAAACATTATATAGAGTCCTTCATTCTGTTCAGGAACATTTAGACAGCAGTGTTGCAGATGTTCTCCACTACTTGGTTGAACTCATCAGGCTGATCTGCATACACATGATGAGAGGCGTCGTCAATCAACTGTGAGGAAAAAAATAAATAACATCAACCTCTCTGTAATTCCTTTACATCTCTAGAAATAGTAGTAGGATTGGTAACTGTTTAGTAACTGAAGTGAATGTTTTGTGTGACTCACCACCACCTGTGTAGGACTCTGGCCTCTGATCTGGGCGACATGGTTCCCGGTGGAACTGTCCACCCAGGACAGAGCACCATACACCATGGTGACCGGCATGGAAGATGGCAGCAGGTTCACTCTGTGTATCATTGGCTTCTTTGCCCAGCCAAGTGACCCGCACATGGCTCTGAATCCCACCTCACCACTGAGAAAGTGCAAGAGAAAGATAATGAGAGGAAGACACATACACAAAGGCAGAGTGTTGAGAATTTTGAAATTCTCTCTGAACACTATGTTTAAAAACAGTAAGACCAACAGTTAACCAGTTAGACGTTATTACCAGTCACTAAGTGAGTAAGTGTATTTACATGTACGATAATAATCTGATTATTACCTGATTATGGCAGCTGGCAGATAACTGAAGCATTACGTGATTGACGAATAAGTAAATAAACATGACTGTGTGCTGTGATGCAGCCTGATGTGGAGCAGAGTTGCCCTAAAGTTTAATGTCTTCCAAAAGCATGTCTCTAAATGTTTTATTCCTCTTATATAACAGCAATTTTCCACCAGCAACAAGTTCGGTCCTGGTCTTACTTATGTTATAGTAGCTATAAACAGCCATTTCTTCACTAGCCTCTTTCAGAAAAGCACAAACATAAATAAATATCTCATCAAAAACTTTGTAGTTAAGCATTAACTGTTTTCTGAAATAAAGGTCACTGCAAATGAGCTGTTATTATAGAAACAACAACACATGACAACGAGCGCTAACAAAAACGCGTGATTTGTCTAGCATGTATCAGCTATCATTAGACATTCCAATCACAATCGAGAATTCAACACGGTCCAGGGTTTTAAATATCTGACTAGATTTAATCTATTTTGTTTAAACTGTATGGATACTATCGTGTAAAAATATATTTATCCCTTGCGAATCTTCATGTATAACTGAAATTTTCATCATTATTTGCTTTTTGATTTTTTTCACAGTTACCAGATTTGTATTTTATTAAATCACTTTTTTTTATTTACTGCACTCGATGATTGAATGAGTGAATGTGAGTAATTCATCTAGTATTAATGTAAATCTAAGACAGTCTGAAATCTTATGATGTTGTGGGCACTGAGGGGAATTATAACTATAGTATTAAATTTATGTGATTAAACTACATATGGTAGAGTAATACAGTGGTATTGTATCTGTTACAAAACAACAGCATTGTGGGTTTGCTTCTCAGCTTAGGGATTTGAAAACACACTTTTAACTGTTACTGGTTGTACAAAAACTGATTATTTAACATGATCGAATCTCGTACATCCAAGTGTCGTACATCCAGCTGTTACTCAGTTCATTCATTCATTCATTCATTCATTCATTCATTCATTCATTCATTTTCTACCGCTTATCCGAACTACTTGGGTCACGGGGAGCCTGTGCCTATCTCAGGCGTCATCAGGCATCAAGGCAGGATACACCCTGGACGGAGTTGTTACTCAGTTCAGTCTAATGGAAATGATGGATGCTTTTAAATAGTGTACATTAAAAGATAAAAGTGACAGTGATTTGTCAGTACCTGGGTGTTTGTGCATTACAATGATAGAGATAGTCAGTAATAGTGTTATCATCAAAAAGATCTTCAAACTTCCTTCTGAAATCAGGCCGGAATCTGTTCACCAGTCCTGGACCTGAACAGAAAAGGTCACCATCAAAAACTGAAAAACATCTAATCAGTTTCAGAGGTTCAGTTCGTATGTAATTGTGTCTGTGTCTCACCCCATGGTCCGGCTAATCTGACGATGGCCAGAGGGTTAAAATAACTCAAAACAGATGCCACTGCTTTCACCCAGCGAGGCGGTCCGGGTCTTTTGACCTCCGAAACCTGACCTGATGAGCCTTCTTGAAGAGGCTGTGTTTTCTCTGGGAAGCCCCAGGGATCCACCAGAATGAGGTGACTGACTCTAAGGAACAAGAGATTCAAGCTTTAAGATTCAAAAGGTTTATTGTTTATTATTATTATTTTTTAATTCTGTCATGAATATTGTAAATCTACAATGACTATGAGAAATCTATGATAAAATCAAAGCCTTGGTGTTGTTCTTAAAAATTATACAATGGTCATATTAGTACCTCTCAGGATACTGGATGGAATATGACGTTGCTAGGTAACCTCCTAGGCTGTGGCCCAATAGGATTATGCGCTCCAACCCCAGGCTGTGCCTCCACTGTTCTATGGAATTTACAAACTGCTCCTCAGCTAATGTGGCATCATCGGGGAAGGCAGGACGAGAGCTGCGCCCGAAACCAAGCAGGTCAAAGGCGTAGACTGAACGTGAGCGGCTTAGGGCGTCCAGGTTTCGGATCCAAAGGCCGACACCCCCTCCAAAGCCATGAACCATTACAATGGGTATCTGAGAAGCTAATAAAAAAAGAACAAAAGAAATGTGATATCAAAGGAGTATTAAACATACGAAGACAGTTTAAAGCATCTCAGTCATTTGTGATGATTGATTGATTCATATGCTGATGAATAAACAGGAAGGTGATGATGTCTGTTGTCTTTCTACGAGAATTACATCTAAAGCATGCTATATGAGATCTGTACCTTGGTCTGAAGGTTTGCGTGCTGACTTGTTGCTCACTATCAAGGTCCATATTCTGTTTTGATTTGGCAGCGTGACAAATCGAGACCACAAATCATTCTTGATACCTTAATAAAGAGAGATGGACTGATGTAAAAAAAAAATATATCTATATATACATACACGTATTATATTAAAAGAATACAAAATCACTGATGTCACAAATGATAATATTTACTTGCACATACAGGCAAGAATTTTAGCCTCTGCACTTTTCAGCAAGGACATAGATGTTGGCCGCCAAGATGGCCACCAGGACCAGTTTCCAGAGTTTGGCCTACAGAAAGGAAGAACAATAGAAGAGTGGAAGAAGAAATGAATAAGTAAGTCAGAAAAGCATGCACTCATGCTGAGTCATACTCCACACCTTCATTTGCTTTACTTATACACATCACTAGTCTAGTCAGTTTCAATCAAATACAATGACAGCCAAACACTAGACTTTGTTGTTGGGATAAAAGAATAAAATATTAGATATAAAAATTTGCATTTTTGTTTAGTATTTCAACCAACAACAGAGAAGTAACAAATGACTATTTTCCTTTGATAAGAAATTATATATTACATTAAACGGGTCATGTAGTGCAATTACATATCCAGAATATTTAATTTATATAGACGTGGATAAGCGGTAGAAAATGGATGGATGGATGGATGGATGGATGGATGGATGGATAGACATGATAGTAGATCATTAAACTTGGTTAAACAAGTGCAGCTTGTTACTTAGAAAGCAATGAATTAAAATGAAAACTCCTTGTTAAAGGAAATGTATTTTTAACATGATTTTCTTCTGTTCGCTGTTAAATCTCTGGTCTACAGCACTGTCTTGTTTTAATACAGTGATATATTTTAATGTCTTGTCTGTGGTCATGACTTAAAGTGTTGTAGAACAGCAAGTCTGAGGTCAGCATTACTCAGCACTAAAGATGCCAGTAAAGACCACAGACTGCAAATTGTACAAGAATAGCCAATACTGTTCACATTTAAAAATGTTTGTAGCCTATTGATTCAACAAGGCTAAATACAACAACAATAATAACAATAACAACAACAATAACAACAACTACAGGTCAGTCACTTACTCTAATTCATTCTCGTCTTGCATTCTGGCTCTTAAAGGACAAGTTGTTGCTGACGAACATAACAAAAACAATAAAAGACAAGTTACTTAGTCTGTATCTTTCTAGGAGCGAAAGGTTTCCACGTTACAGTAGTAACTTCACTGTTACATAACCTGGACATTTAACAGTCAGCTGACTCCAGTTGTCATTTCGAACAGCAGTCCTGCATTGTTGTTTATCCAACGCAGAATTAAACGCGTTAATTAAACAGCTAAAAAATAATAATAAACAGATGGCTTTACAGTGTGATAAACAAAATATTTATGTTTTTTTTTTAATTCTTCAGAAATTCAACAACATACCCCGGAACTATAATTCGGACAAACGTTTCCGCATCGTTCGCGTTTATAGCAACACATTTACAATTACGTATTCACTTTGCTTAAACGTCATTGGCTGAATTGCTGAGGTGAGTCCTGAACGGTTTGGGCAGCTAGTGCACTACATTCAGCGATGTGAACCTTTACGTCACTCCCTAAGTAGTGCGCGAGGACAGGGTGTAGGATGCGATTTGGAACACAGCCCGTCATTTACCTGACGCTTTTACCTGAAGACGTAAATTAACAATGGCTGTTTCGGTGTTTTCGGTTTTGTTGCATTTTGTAGAAAAATACGCAACCGGAACACCGAATAAAATCAAAGTAATAGATGCTTATTTGCTGTACATGTTACTGACAGGAGCTTTTCAGTTCCTGTATTGTTTGTTGGTGGGAAGCTTTCCGTTTAACAGCTTTCTGTCAGGATTCATTTCCTGTATCGGTTCGTTTACTCTGGCAGGTGAGTCAGTGTCAGTTTATGTACTGGTTTGTAGCTTAATCATTTCAAAATAACATCTAATAGACATGTTAAAATATATTTTATTAAAAAAATAAACAAATAAAAAAATTCATAACTATCTAATTAGACCAAGCTAATCTAATCCGATCTAAACACGTGTTTATTTATGTTTCCTTCCTCCATAGTGTGTCTGCGCATTCAGGTCAATCCACAGAATAAAGAACACTTCGTGTTTGTGTCACCGGAAAGAGCTTTTGCTGACTTCTTGTTTGCACACACCATCCTCCATCTCGTGGTGATCAATTATATTGGCTGAATGAATTCCACCTTCTCACCTGGTGCACCTTTTCCCCCAGGTATTGTCTGTGATCAAAGCCGTACTCAGTCATGCTAAGTTGCCTTTTTAATGAACTATACCATCAGTTACATGGGTGCACATTGCAGCTATACACTGGATTGACTGACTGAGTCATTCAGGTTTGAATCTGACTCTTCAGGTTTAACTTCAAACCAATCACACCGGATTGAAGCGTGTAGTCTTAACCGAAGAACAAAAAGTCTAGAGGGTGGAGTCGAGTCTTAGCTGAACCGGTTCAACCTACCCGGCTGGAGTCACATCAAGATTTTGGAGAGCTGGAGGTGGACCTGACTTGGTTCTTCAGATCTGATCCAGCTCCTCCTACCTGGGCAGAGCGTATGCAAAAGTCCAGGCAGTGGAGTCTGATCTGATGCAGCTCCTTCTAACTGGGTGGAGTCAAGTCGATATGTTTTGCTTTGGAAATATGTTGTAGAGTGTTTTGCTTACAGGAAGATTTGAAATCAGATTCGGCTCCACTACCTGGACTTTTACTTCTGCGGTGATGGTTATCTAGATCGAGGGACAAGATGAATTGAAACTGGTGGAATCAGACATTGAACCATGGGTGACATGAAAACCAAATGTTGCTATTTTTAAATAAATAATTTTAGCATTCGAATTGAAAAATAAGTGTCCTATATGATATGTTTAACAGGACTTTATAGTTTTGTTAATTGTTATTAATTTGTTAATTGTCCTTGTTTTATAGAACTACTTATTGGCTTGTCCGGTACAGAAAGTAAAAAAGGAAATAGTTGTATAGGTTATTTATTTTGTAGCGCTCTATTTTTAGAGTTTTTGGTGAATTCACAATGCCAAGGTCAAGATGTTCTGATTTCTCTCTCTTCACAGAAGTCTAACACAAGAATATTTTTCAATGTTTTTATAAATCTTTTATCCTTTTTCCTCCTAATTGTATTATTCCATATTGCTTTAAAAATTGTTTAAACCTGAAAATTTAAATCATTTTAGCACATCTCAAAATTTAAATAAGTATATTTTAGTATGTGTATATACAGTAAAAGGTTAATCTAAATAGAAATAAGTATCTTTAGTAATCCAGCTAACTTGTAGCTGTTTCTCTGTTCCAGGTGTGGAGATATACGAATGATTTACTGACCAACAACTGTCAATGAACAACAGCTCATGCCATGAAAATGCACACTTTCATAATTTTAATATCGTTGTTTTTAATGTTTTGTGCTTGTCCATCTCAGGAGTAAAGTTTTCTATCTTTTGTAGCCAGGTTTGTTACAATGACTAAATAAGCAATAAAGGAATTATAAAACTTCTGACTCATCTGTAAGTGATTTGTTGTAGTGTAGCTTTGTGGGTTGAGCTGGCTCTCATGGGTCAGAACCGTCCTTTGTTACCGTCCTGTTTTGTCTGGTGATAAACCCTGTGGATTAGACCTACTCTAGTGAAGTCTTTATTTGATTGTTGACTTTGACACAGATACTAGTGATGGCCGCTTTCGAAACACTGCTTCGGGAAGCTTTGAAACTTTTTACAAATCTTTCAAAATGCTGGTGTGTTGATCTCAGTGTGAACCCATGAACCTCTGTCTACTAGGGTCATTTTGAGATGTGCTATGTGATCAACGTCTGACATAACACATCAACAATGTTGCGAGACTAATATTTCATATTATCATTTGCACACTATATTGAAAACATTACATCGTTGTGAAGAGATTTGAAATTTTGTAAAAGGTGTCATTATGCTTGGGTATGATCTCGTTGTGTTTAGAATATTTTGATCAGCATGTGACCAGAGAATCATTTTGTGAAGCAATTGGTTCAATTGATTCGAAATGCTTTGTTTCTTCCATCAATAACACAAACACTGTCTCTTGAATTGTTTTCCTGATATGCTGGAGTGAAGGGTTTTTCTTCTTGTTTCATCAACCACTACTGTGTTTTAGTGTTCCTGAGCTCACTAGTGTGTATCCCACAGTTTTAACCTTTATGATGACCTTTGTCAATGGCAGTGACAGCTCAAATCTTTTTTTAATTTGAGAATTAACAGCAACTGATTTCAAATGCAACTTTCTCAGCTTATTTGTGCATGAAATAGTGAGTATATAAAAGACAAGGGTCCATAGAACTTTGCTAAAATACCAAATGCAGTCATTTTATTTTGTATAAAAAGTGCTGCAATTCCTACAATGTCCACCATATATGGATTTAAATTCCCTCACATTTAAAACCCCAATAACTTAAAATATATATATATATCATTGTCCAAATAGTTATAGTCTGTATATTATATTATAATAGATGTGTATACAGAATAATGTGTTAGATAGGCCACGTGTATAGAAGAGTCATTGTGACCTGGAACACAAGAGGTTAAAACATCTGGCACGGGATTCAGTCAGAACGGAAGGGAAAGTTCTCAAAACAGCAGCTCAGGGGAAAGGAGCAACTCAGTCATAGTACGTCCTTCAGTTTCAAGATGACTCGTCTGCTTTTTCTCGTTGCGCTCCTTCCTCAGCTTCCAGGTGAGACTTTAGGTTTTTCTAAGCTAGGAGAAGATCTCTGGCAGAATTTAAGAAGCCAGGTTTCTTACCATGTATTATTCTCACTATTTAGGGGAAACCCGCTCTCTGAATCAGTGAGGACGTAGGGTTAGAGGGCAAGACTTTCACCTGAACCTCAATAAAATCTCTAATTTCTAACATTAAAGAAAATGCATTATCATCATAATGAGTTCTAATGACACCCCTGAACTTTTTTTTTGTTTAAAAAGTGACATCAGAAAACACTTCAATATTCAGGAAGGGGATTTTAAAAGGAGAGAATTCAGTTAAATTATTTTTAAGAGAAAATGAAAGATAAGATTTTTTAACTTCTTCTTTCTCATGTGTTTCAGTATAAATGAGAAGTGTTGGTATTGATAATGGCATTAAAACCGAAGCTCTTAAAATATTTCAGAAATAGTACTAGTAATAGTAAAACAGTATCAGAAAAACTGTTAGACCAATAAGATTTCCAATTTCTTTTATGGCCACAATGTGCTGTTTATTTGACTTGATTAAAAAAAAAAACATTGATCCAAGGTTCATTTTTACCAGCCAGGTACTGTTTGTCTTTTATAGGGTTCAAGACAAAATGGAGGTTTTATTGACCATTTGGCAGCAATAGTTCATACCAATGACCAAACTCATAACTGCAGACTTCTTTCTCTTCATCTCAACATCCACTTTAAAAATCCTTTAAATGGACAACAGTTTACAGAAACTACATGCTTTTCTTAGGTTTTATCATGTGAAATCTAGTTTTAGAAGATTTATACTTGACCTGCGCATTATTGTATTTTAATACTAGTACTCATGCTGAAGTAAATTTAAAACAGAAAATGCTTCTTGCTTTTTCAACTAACTTTCAGACTTTCAAAAACCTTGTTAAGATCTCAAATGCTATGAACGGCTTCACCAGTTCAGATTTTTGTATTCAAATTTTTATTTTTTAAGACTTTCAATCTACAGTACAGAAAAAATTGGGTTAATTTAGCAATGGCATTTAGCTTGAAGCTATTAAATGTGATTATTTTTTTTTTTTTAAGTAAACATTAGGCTTGATACTGTTCATTTGGTTAAAGTGCAATTTTAACACTCATATAATTCTCTGTTCTTCTGTAATTTTTTTTATAAATCTACTTAAATAATTGAATAATAAGCTTTAGGGATTAAAATTATCCTCTGCTTGTAATTTTGTCCTTGGCTCTAGGTGTCCGGTGCTTTGTGAACACAGATAAAGAATGGACAGCATTCGAGGGTAAATCAATCACTGTCCCCTGCTACTACACGCCTGAGTACACTATGAATGTGAAGTACTGGTGCCATGGCTCTGTATATGACTTCTGCTCCAGTCTAGCCCGGACAGACAAGCAGGACAATGCTCCATCCTCAAATGAAAGAATAACAATCGCTGATGATCCCACGCAGCTCATGTTCACAGTCACCATGCGTGAGCTGAAGGAGACGGACTCAGGCTGGTATTGGTGCGGGGTGGAAAGAGGAGGGATATGGAGCACAGACAGCGCCACATCAGTTTATATCAGTGTCATACAGGGTTAGTGGGGGAAGCTGATTTATTCTGCTTTACATCTGTTTATAATAATCATGCAATAATCATCTTACTTAAATATGACCTTAGGCATGTACTGATAGGAACTAACAAGCTAAACTTAACTATGACCAACATGAGTCTTATGAATGATATATATATATATGTGTGTGTGTGTGTGTGTGTGTGTGTGTGTGTGTGTTTAGGTGTTTCAGTAGTCAACAGTGAAGTAAGTGCTGAGGAGGGTGACAGTGTCACTGTGGAGTGCCACTACAGTAAGAAACACAGGTACGGCAGTAAATACATCTGCACAATTGTCACCGCAATAGTTTTTTCAGACGTACTGAATTATACCTCAGCTTTTCAGTCCTTCAGCCAGCTAGTTTTGCTCTATCCCAATTGCAGAACAGGCAATTTGTTAAAAAAAATTAAATAAATAATAATAAAAAAAAATTAAGGATTTCCCTCGTTGCTTTTTTCATTAGACAGAATGATAAGAAGTGGTGCAGGAGCGGCCACTTAAGATCTTGCTCAGTTACAAACAACGGGACGTTCATCAGTGAATCTTTGCTTATCAATGATGACCAAAAGGACACAGTTACCGTGACGATGAAGGACCTGGAAATGCGAGATGCAGGATGGTACTTGTGTGGAGCCGGCGAGCACCAAGTGTCTGTTCATGTGTTAGTCACTCCAAGATCAAGCACAAGTATGCAACAGGCTTACACGCACGCACACGTGTGTATGGTAAATAAAAAAACATAAAAAAGACATCATATTAATTAGTTAATTAATGGAGTAAATTGCTGCATATCTGACAAAGCAAACATTCATTTTAAATTCTACTATAATTATAAGTAGAGTAATACACTACTGTAAAAATCCAGAGATTGTTGTCTAGGACATAAAAATCTCAGAAATGCTTGGTAAACTTTAGTCTTTAGAAGGCATTGAATCACCTGAGTATAAATATAGAAACTAATCCGTTGAACAGAACAGGTAAACACAATAGTATTACAAATCAATAATAGAAAGAAATGGATGGAGGGCAAAATAGAAATGGAAATTGTGATGAGCTCAAATAGAGGGTTTAAAAAAGGTAACTACTGCTACTACTACTACGACTACTACTAAGACTAATAATAATAATAATAATATTAATAATAAGTGTAAATTCAGGGACAATAAATGTATTAACTTTATCTTAATATTGTTGTTAATGACTTTTTCAGCATAGTTTTGTGTTTCATATGTTGCCCTGCAGCTGCGGAGTGCCCCAAGCTGACTGAGGCTTCTGTTAAAGCTCAAAACTCCAACAGGTGAGTGGAGCAGCTACCTGAAAAAAAAACAAAAAACAGCATAACGTATCATGGCTTTATTTCTATCACTCTGCTGTTTAATTCTTGTGTCTAAGTGTTGATGTGTATTTTATAATGCCTCACATATTCTTTAGGATTTTTAAACAGGAAAATCTAACAAATAAAACATAAATCATACAACATGTCATTTACAGACCTGCCATACCTAGAGTATGTTGTTTAAAATAGACATTGAAGTGATTTGAACTCTAATATTAAAAGATATCTGGAAGTCCCGTCCTCTTTAACCTAACTCACATGAATAACCTCTCAGCTCCTCCCAATTTTCCTACTTGAAATATACGGCCTCGCTTTTTGACATGGTTAAAGAAGAATATTTTGTAAAATATCTGTTCAATTACGATAACATTAGACAAGGTTATAGTTAACATCAGGTGGCCATGTTTATAAGCTTCACAGTCGTGATATACAATTTCCCCCCAGACCACCAAAGGTGTGCCATTTGCACCTATTGCACATGTTGTCCTTCTTTCTTTGTGGTTGCTTCCACATTCCTCCTGACTCTGCTCAGCTGTTTTGTGTTATATAAAATTTATTGTTTCCTTGTCTAACTACTTTTGATGCCACTTTTGCCATCATCACCTAACAGACCATTAGGACACTTTGTAGACATAATAATGCGTACAGGGGTTTAAAAATACAGACTAATCAAAAGGAACACTCAATACAGGCACAAGCAATAAGGAGACGTAAAGGGACCAAACAATCACAATACAGAGGTGGAGACAGGAGCTAAAACAAAATGCATATAGCAATGTAACAAAAGCAAACTGTGTTTATATTTAAAAGTAACCACCAGGCAAACAGCAGCTTATCCTCTGACTTTGAAATACTTTCCTGAAATGACTGCAAGTATTGTATTGATGTTTACGTCTGTTGTGTTGTTTCAGTTACATGGTTCAGTGTCTTCTGATTGTGTGTGGATCTCTGATCTTATTGCTGACTGCAGTCTTGGGAACAAGGAGGATTATGAGAGGATACAGATTGCTAAATTTTAAATTTTAAATTTTAAACTTTCTTTTTGTTGAGATTTTTGGAGTTTAAGTATCACACATAAGGTGTGATACATTGTTGTATAACAGGAAATATACCATAAAGCCATCTATCCTAAAGTCTTTGTCACATTAAAACAGACCTCATAAATATTTCTGAACCTCCAATGAAATGTGTGTCTATAATTCATGTAATAAATAAATGATCATTAAAAAGCCATGTTTAGTTTTTCTTTTCTCCCCGGGTGTGAATTTCTTATCAAACATGTCAAAATCCTGTATGTTAGGCAATATTGCATGCACTATAACTTTGGCAAATTTTAGTTAACCTGAAGCTGATTTGTAGATTAGGTAGTAAATTGTAAAGTAAAATGTTACATGAAGGACCTATCTAGGGAAAGAAAATTCATTGAAATGTGATGATGTTGAGAAATCCAGGTCATTGTTCTGAATTAAAGTTCAAAATTCTGTTCTCATGTTAAGAGGTACATGTGTACAGAGACCTCTTGTTTTTATATTACACTGTATTACAGTTGACAAGAAAGGACACAAATTAGCTATATCTTCAGTTGGACCTAAATTAATTCAGTATAACACACACACACACACACACACACACACACACACACACACACACACACCCACACACACACACACACACACACACACACACACACACACACCCACACACACCCACACACACACACACACACACACACACACACACACACACACACACACACACACACACACACACACACACACACACACACACAGTAGTGGAGATAAATGAGTGCACAGGAAGTGCATGTTATTTTACAGAGCCAAGTACGCAGAGTAGTATGCAAGATCTATTTTTCAACATCAGAGCAAATTTACAATGCGCAACCTTTTTATTGTTCTTCTTTTCATTTCATGTAAGTATATATTTTTATGGACTCACATTTAAAATCGGTAACATTTAAAATAGGTAACAAGCAGAAATAGGATATTTTCTCAGAATTTATTCGCCTTTTTCTGTTTGCTGTGCAGATGTTGGCAGTCAGGAACCCATGAAGTTAAGTCTTCAAACTGGAGCAACGGTCACCATCCCATGTGGTTATGATAGGGCATATATACATCATAAGAAATACTGGTGTTCTGGTTCTTTATCATTCAGTTCCTGCTCAATTCAGGCTTATGCCAATAATACAAAGGGGAAAGTGACAGTGACTGATAACCCAGCTGAGAGTTTCTTTACTGTGACTCTGGATCATCTCCAGACAAAAGACACTGGATGGTACTGGTGTGGTGTAGAGATAGTCAGAGGTTCAGATGTCAGTGAAGCTCTTTACATCACAGTGAAATCAGGTATTAAACTGCAATTTGGAAATAATGTAGCAGTAATGCTATGGGATGTTGTTAAAGATGAATCATATATAAGTAACTATATACATTATTTGTGCACAGATCCTGATCTGTCGGTGAGGGAGAGCAGAGTGAGAGGTGAGGAAGGAGGCAGCGTCACAATCCAGTGTCTCTACAGTGCAGAGTATCAAAATACACAGAAGCAGTGGTGCAGCTTCAAAGACAGGCAGTGCTGGATATTTATGGAGACTAAAACAGATCAGAATTCAGCAGTGCAGCTCAGTGATGATGGGAGAAATTCCTTCAGTGTGAAGATGAACAGACTGAAGAAGAGTGATACTGGATGGTACTGGTGCAGTGCAGGAGATCTGCAGGTTCCTGTTTACATCAGTGTCAGTGTTGTTGCTCCAGGTATCATCATGCAATGTCTGATGGGTTCAAACTCTGTTGGGTTTCTGTATATTAAAAAGTTCATGTCTTGTTTTTTCCAGTCATGCTCTAATAGAATGGCGCATCAAGTCATAGTTCAAGCCAGTGTAAGAGGATGAAATGATCAACTTTAACCTTCTATATAACTGATTGACTCGAACACAAAGAGTTGCATGAGTCTTACTTAGCGGATCCTCACAGTGGTTTGATTATAGGATCAGTATAATAATTAGACAGTTTGACACTATGGACAAATGGAGGTGTTTGTCTGTGTTACTGTTATAAAGACTTCTAATTAGAATTCTTTCTTTCTTTTCAGCAACAACAGATTCTTCAGTTTCCAAACAATACACGTGAGTATAAATGTATTATCACACAGTGCTAAAGGAAAGAGAGAATTGTAAAGTCCAGCACTTTATGGTAGCGGACATTACTTTAGGCAATCTTAACATTTTTCAATAATGTCTGCTAAATTGTGTAATAGTTGTGTTGATGCAGGTGAGGATAACAATAAACGAGATACGCAGATGAGATGGGGTTTCAGTATATCAGAGGCATGTCTCAGTTATTTGTGATTTGAATTTGAGCATAGACAATTTTTAATTGCATTTAACAACAAGTGTTCTATGTTTCAGATATCCAGAGATGTTCTGCATTGCATAAAAGTGAAGGATGTGAACCTTGCTGGCATGGAGAATTTATTAAACTGGAACATTTCCTTTGTTTTCATAACTGATATGAGATATTACAGTATGTGCTACATAGGCTTCATCTGCAATGGACCATATAAAGTAAATATACTTATAGTAACTTGTGTATTTTAAGTTACTGTATATACAGTACTACTGTACTAATATAATCACAGGTCAACATTTGTAGATAAATAGTTACAGAATTGGCAGATTATACTGAATTATATTACATTGATTATAATAAACTTGGTGTTTTGCTTCAACATGTTTCTGTGTCTCTAGGTTTGTTTATGAGATGCTGAGATGTGACTGGGTTTCAAGCCTCAATAAATCAAACCACTTTTATTAACAATCTTTCCATTTTTACAGTAATAAATACAGCGAAAGTGAGACACGGTACCACTGTTGTTATTAAACGATTTCCTTATAACCTTAAACTATTTCTGCACATTATAGAAGATAATAATGGTACAAATTATTTTACCAGAAACACAGGGGACCATATACACAACAAAGAAGGCTTAAAATTCTCATTATTTGAATTTTATTTCATAATGTTGAGTAAATTACAGCAAAAATCCATGTTATTCCTTAACAATTACAAGCTGTAATTAAACACGTAAGCAATAACAAGAACCTGTTAACAGCAGCAGCTCATGACCATGAACATTATGCAACAGGATGACCTTAATGGGACTGCTGAGTCACTTTTTTAAAAAGACGGTTGAAGACCTACCTAATCATGAAACACTTCAACTAACAGTTTGTTCCCTTGTTTGTTGCATGTGTATATTTAAAAAAACAAAACAGTCTGTAAGTCTGTAGCCTAGTGCACCAGAGTTCATGCATTCAATGATAGAACCTTAAGCGCTTTTGTACATCGCTACTGATAAGGGCGTCTGCCAAATGCTGTAAAATTTAACGTTGATATAGAAATAGCCTCAATCCAAATTATGATGAGCAGCCGTCAGACTTGACGCATGCTGTTGGTAGCTATTTCGTGCGTTATAGAGTCATAAAGTCATACAGTATACAGAATATACAGAATAGCAGCTTGTTTTACTGTAGGTGGTTTCCAAGTCAAACCAAGATGACATGTATTTAGACATATATATGTGTAAGGTTATAACATGATGCTTTCACCCAAAGTCCTCTTTGATATACATGCATCGATGATGAGTACAGCTATCATAGAAAGTCATTACTTACATGTTCTCACTAGTGGCAGAAAATCTTCGTGTTGCTTATACAGTATCTCAGCTTATATCTGTGAAATAGTCCACTAGTCATCAAAATTCCCAAATCTATTCGTTTCTCTGTGAGGTATTTGATTCTGATTCTGTTTGCACAAAAATTACTGGCTAGTGTGTTTTAAATTCTCTGATGTACTGTATCATGTGGCCTCTTAAGATACTATCTTAATTTTAACTTCTGCATTAAATTAGTTTCTTAGTAAATTAAACTTTATTGTTTTGTCACACAAAAGAGGGTAAAGAGGGTATTAATGACATGTTACAGCTCCAGGGTCAGTGGAGCTTCTCATGTTATCTCATATTATGTCTATGAAGGTATTTTGGTATTAAAAAACTCTCAGAACACACACACACATACACACACACACACACACACACACACACACACACACACACACACACACACACACACACACACACACACACACACACACACACACACACACACACACACACACACACACACACACACACACACTACTGTGGTTGTATGTTGAGAAACCTAAACAGGAACTGCTTGAGATTCTACAAATACAGAACTATGCAGAGTAAATAGCATTTTTATTCCATCTTCAGGAACCAATGCGCCATGTGCTGGCTTATTGTTTTCATTCTTTTCATTTCATGTAAGTAGATTTATATGGATTCATCATCACATTTAAAAATTCACATACAGAGTCAACCATTTGAATTGAATTAAAGTATTAACTATCTGTATTTTTTATGTGACTAGAAATAAGAAGATATTTTCTCA
Organism: Tachysurus fulvidraco; assembly: GCF_022655615.1. Taxonomy (NCBI): domain Eukaryota; kingdom Metazoa; phylum Chordata; class Actinopteri; order Siluriformes; family Bagridae; genus Tachysurus; species Tachysurus fulvidraco. Next base: position 4,342,598 of record NC_062539.1, on the reverse strand, counting down.
GAATTGAGTGGTTGTTTTTTTTCTGTTCGCTGTGCAGATGTTGGCAGACAGTCATCGATGAAGTTCAGTCTTCAAACTGAATCAACGGTCACCATCCCGTGTGGTTATGATAGGGCATATATACACCATAAGAAATACTGGTGTTCTAATTCTTTTTCATTCCAATCCTGCTCAATTCAGGCTTATGCCAATAATACAAATGGGAAAGTGACAGTGACTGATAACCCAGCTGAGAGTTTCTTTACTGTGACTCTGGATCATCTCCAGACAAAAGACACTGGATGGTACTGGTGTGGTGTAGAGATAGACGGAGGTTCAGATGTCAGTGAAGCTCTTCAAATCACAGTGATATCAGGTATTAGGATGCAATTAAAGCATTACTCTATATATGAAATGTTTATTTTTGTGTTGTTAAATTTAAATCATACATAACGTTCTAGAAATTTGTGTTTAGATCCTGATCTGTCAGTGAATGAGACCAGAGTGAGAGGTGTGAAAGGAGGCAGCGTCACAGTCCAGTGTCTCTACAGTGCTGCGTATCAGAATACACAGAAGCAGTGGTGCAGATTCAAAGATGGACAATGCTACACAATGAGGACTGAAACATCCCAGAATTCAGCAGTGTACACCAGTGATGATGGGAGAAGATCCTTCAGTGTGAGGATGAGTGGACTGAAGAAGAGTGATGTTGGATGGTACTGGTGCAGGGCAGGAGATCTGCAGGTTCCTGTTCACATTGCAGTTAATAACTTAACAGGTACACAAACCTTATTATATTTCATGAATTATATGATTAGTGTAATTCTCTTTTAAATTAACAGACAATTACTATAATGTTTATAATCCTTATCAATGTGTATATTAATCTATGGGTCGATAAATTGGTATGTTTTTTTTAAATAGGTCAACATGAAACTTTTTAAGGCAATGAGCATTGGCCAATCATATTATACATCAGTGTCAGTGTTGATGTTCCAGGTATTATCATCATGCAATGTCTGATGGGTTCAAACTGCATTTGGGTTTCTGTACATTAAAAAGTTCATGTCTTCTTTTTACCAGTCATGCTTTAATAGCATGGCAAATCAAGTCATAGTTCAAGCCAGTGTAAGAGGATGAAATGATCAACTTTAACCTTCCATATAACTGATAGACTCAAACACAAAGAGTTGCATGAGTCTTACTTAGTGAATCCTCAAAGTGATTTGATTATACGATTAGTATAATAATTAGACAGTTAAATTGACACTATGGATAAATGGAGGTGTTTGTCTGTGTTACTGTTATAAAGACTTCTAATTAGAATTCTTTCTTTCTTTCTTTTCAGCAACAACAGATTCTTCAGTTTCCAAAGAACACATGTGAGTATAAATGTATTATCACACAGTGCTAAAGGAAAGAGAGAATTGTAAAGTCCAGCACTTTATGGTAGCGGACATTAGGCAATCTTAACATTTTTCAATAATGTCTGCTAAATTGTGTAATAGTTGTGTTGATGCAGGTAAGGATAGCCATATACGAGATACACAGATGAGATGGGGTTTCAGTATATCAGAGGCATGTCTCAGTTATTTGTGATTTGAATTTGAGCATAGACAATTTTTAATTGCATTTAAATTAATGCAATTAATTCACACTCGGCTGCAAACCATCCCAGTGCATGCTGGAGGTCCTGATTTGAGGAAGAACATCATCTGCAAAAAGCAGAGACGAAATCCTGTGGTCCCCAAACCGAACTCCCTCCGGCCCCTGACTGCGCCTAGAAACCCTGTCCATATAAGTAATGAACAGGACCGGTGACAAAGGGCAGCCCTGCCGGAGTCCAACATGCACCGGGGCAATGCGAACCAATGCCTTCTCCAGATCCACAAAGCACATGTGGACTGGTTGGGCAAACTCCCATGAACCCTCCAGCTGGAGGCGTTTATCTATAACGTTAATCGGCAGAAAACCCCAAAGACGGCAACCAAAATCAGTGAAATATCACTATTCTTATTACCAGAGTTGTAGCACAAACAAAATTTTAATGCAAACAATCCATTCAATACTAAATAAAAATAACATTTATTGATTTGGTCTTTGTCTGAATCACTAATCACTGAAACTTTACTTTTTACTTTTACTTCAAATACTTAAGTACATTAAATATCAGAAAATTACTTTTGATACTTAAGTACAGTAAATATCAGATACTTTTACTTGAGTATTATTCTAAAAGGCAACCTTCACTTCTACCAAAGCCTTTTTTTAGTACGATACCTGTACTTTTACTCAAGTATTGCTTTCTAGTACTTTATACAACACTGGTTTAGAAGGATTTTATAACCCATTTCTGAATACAGATGTGTTTCCCCATAAAAACACTGCACATTTCCTGAATTATACACTGTATTGTCCTATAATTTGATTTAATAAGTATGATGTTTTGTGTGTATGTTTTTTTTAAGTAAGGCTGCTATTTTTTTTAAAACTGTGCTGATGCCTATCTTACACAAGACAGTCTTGCAAAAGAGACATTGTGCTTTTTCTGGTGAAATAAAGGCTAAAACTTAAAGTTTAGAAAGTCATGGATCATTAAAATCTAGACTCATCTCTAACTTCATCCTGTCTCCTTTTCCTTAGACTTCAACGCATTAAACATTCAACCTTCTTCGGCTCCTCAAGTGTTTTTAGGATTATTTTTTAGGATGATAAATCCCTTCCTGACAGGGAAACACATAATATTTAAACCTCACCATGTGATCTTACTCACACTGGGGTGTTCTATGTTTCAGATATCCAGAGATGTTCTGCGTTGCATAAAAGTGAAGGATGTGAACCTTGCTGGCATGGAGAAGTTATTAAACTGGAACATTTCCTTTGTTTTCGTAACTGATATGAGATATTATGAGCTACATAGGCTTCATCTGCAATGGACCATATACAGTAAATATACTTATAGTAACTTGTGTATTTTATTTTATAAGTTACTGTTTATACTACTGTACTAATATAATCACAGGTCATCATTTGTAGATAAATATTTACAGAATTGGCAGATTATACTGAATTATAATATATTGATTATAATAAACTTGATGTTATTCTTCAACATGTTTCTGTGTCTCTGGGTTTGTTTATGAGATGCTATGTGACTGGGTATCAAGCCTCAATAAATTAAACCACTTTTATTAAAATCTTTCCATTTTTAGAGTTATAAATACAGCAAGACATGGTGTCACTGTTGAATTAAACGATTTCCTTATAACCATAAACTATTTCTTAAACTTTGAACAGTGATATATGCTCATGGTATTTTAAGTCTGTAGCCTAGTGCACCAGAGTTCCTGCATTCAGTGATAGAGACTTAGCGCTTTTGTACGTCGCTCTTGATATTGTACGTCTGCCAAATGCTGTAAATGTAATTGTTGATATAGAAATAGCCTCAATCCAAATTATGATGAGCAGCCATCAGACTTGACGCATGCTGTAGGCTGCTATTTAGTGTGTTTTAGAGTCATGAAGTCATACAGTATACAGTATAGCAGCTTGTTTTGGGTGGTTTTCAAGTCAAACCAAGATGACATGCATTTAGATGTACATATGTGTAAGGTAATATCATTAACCAGGATTGCCAGATTTCAGCAAGCCTAATTTTATCAAACCTCTTTATTTCAAAAAACACATCAAAGTCCTGAATCAAGGTAAAAAAAAAAGGTCATTGGAAAAAAGTAGAGACATTTTCCTTCTTTTTCCATTGATTTCAGTCGTTGAGTGGAAAACAAGGTCACGATGGTGCACATGTATTCTGATATAGAGACATTATCTATAATACATAAAACATATTTGTGTCTGCAGAGTAATTCAAACTAGCCCAATTTGCTGTAAAATCATCAAACTAGCAACATCGAATTATGTTCATACAGTGAACATGGTGATGCCTGTCTTAATTAGCATCTGATGCAGGAGCACTTGATCCAGTTCTCATTTTGACCACTGCTTTATGGAGCTAAATGGCAAACAGGATTTAGAAATTAGCACAAAATTAAACAAACACTGCAATATTCTGAGGAGCTTGCAATTTTTAAAAACAATCCAGTTTCAGAGCAAGACGCATTGAGTGATGTTATAACACTATGCATTAACCCAAAGTACTCTTTGATTCACATGCTTCGATGATGAGTACAGCTATCATAGAAAGTCATTACTTACATGTTTTCACTAGTAGCAGTTTAAAAGAAAATCTTCATGTTGCTTATATCTCAGCTTATATCTGTGAAATAGTCCACTAGTCATCAGAATCCCCAAATTTACTAAATTAAGTTTAAACAAAGTGCTAAGTTTGCCAGAGATTTAATGAACCAATATAAACTAACCAAATATTTGTAATTTAAATGTACCTAGGTGTTATTTAACTGCATATTAAGATTCCTTATGGTCCAGTGACAGGATCCTCTCGTGGCTCATCGTGGCCACAGGCAGGGAACCAACACAGCTTCTGAGTGAGAGGTTAACTGTTAATGCTGGTTTCAAACGTGGATAAAATGGGAAGGTTGTGTCAGGAAGGGCATCCAGAGTAAAACAAAATCAGATATGTGAATCGGATGAAGTACAGTTTAATCCAGCAATTAAAAGAGAAGTTACAATCAGTCAAGTTCTGTGTAATGTTTGTTGAGAAACAGGAAATTTCAGAAAACGAGTTTCTGAAGGTGTAGGAGGTGACAGCAGCTAAAACTTTAACATTATTCATTCTTTTCATTTGTTTCTAGTGAGGTATTTGATTCTGATTCTGTTTGCACAAAATTTACTGGCTAGTGTGTTTTATCTGCTGCACTACTGTATCATGTGACCTCTTAAGATACTATCTTAATTTTAACTTCCGCATTAAAATTAGTTTCTTAGTAAACTAAACTTTATTGTTGTGTCACACAAAAAATGTTATCTCATTATGTCTTTGAAGGTTTCCTCTGGGTATTTTGGTTTTAAAAAACTCTCAGAACACACACACACACACACACACACACACACACACACACACACACACACACACACACACACACACACACACACACACACACACACACACACACACACACACACACACACACACACACACACCCTACTGTGGTTGTATGTTGGGAAACCTAAACAGGAACTGCTTGAGATTGTACAGATACAAAATCAACTACGCAGAGTAAATAGCATTTTTATTCCATCTTCAGGAACCAATGCGCCATGTGCTGGCTTTTTGTTTTCATACTTTTGATTTCATGTAAGTAGATTTATATGGATTCATCATCACATTTAAAAATTCACATACAGAGTCAACCATTTGACTCAGAATTGAATGAAAGTATTAACTATCTGTATTTTTTATGTGACTAGAAATAAGAAGATATTTTCTCAGAATTGAGTGGTTGTTTTTTTTCTGTTCCCTGTGCAGATGTTGGCAGACAGTCATCAATGAAGTTCAGTCTTCAAACTGAATCAACGGTCACCATCCCGTGTGGTTATGATAGGGCATATATACACCATAAGAAATACTGGTGTTCTGGTTCTTTATCATTCCAATCCTGCTCAATTCAGGCTTATGCCAATAATACAAAGGGGAAAGTGACAGTGACTGATAACCCAGCTGAGAGTTTCTTTACTGTGACTCTGGATCATCTCCAGACAAAAGACACTCGATGGTACTGGTGTGGTGTAGAGATAGACAGAGGTTCAGATGTCAGTGAAGCTCTTCAAATCACAGTGAAATCAGGTATTAGGATGCAATTAAAGCATTACTCTATATATGAAATGTTTATTTTTGTGTTGTTAAATTTAAATCATACATAACGTTCTAGATATTTGTGCTTAGATCCAGATCTGTCAGTGAATGAGACCAGAGTGAGAGGTGTGAAAGGAGGCAGCGTCACAGTCCAGTGTCTCTACAGTGCTGCGTATCAGAATACACAGAAGCAGTGGTGCAGATTCAAAGATGGACAATGCTACACAATGAGGACTGAAACATCCCAGAATTCAGCAGTGTACATCAGTGATGATGGGAGAAGATCCTTCAGTGTGAGGATGAGTGGACTGAAGAAGAGTGATGCTGGATTTTACTGGTGCAGGGCAGGAGATCTGCAGGTTCCTGTTCACATTGCAGTTAATAACTTAACAGGTACACAAACCTTATTATATTTCATGAATTCTCTTTCAAATTAGCAGACAATTACTATAATGTTTATAGTCCTTAGCAAATTGTATATTAATCTATTGGTCGATTGATTTGTATGTTTTTTTTTTAAATAGGTCAACTTTTTAAGGGAATAAGCATTGGCCAATCATATTATACTTGATTCTCATGCTGCCATAAAATGCAATGAAACATGTCAGAGAAAGCACTGACATTAAAGATTCCAAATACCAAATGGTAAAGGAATTCCAAACTTTCAAAGACTTAATTAACACAAGTTTATTTAAGTAATTTAATTGTAATAAATGCGCCTCAACATGGGCCTTTAAAAAAGAAATGCTATCGACTACAACATTCTACCACTCTTTTAATTGATCATTTTGTATGTGCACCTATTTACATAGAAATTTTTTTTCTGTCATTTCAGTTTCTCCAACAGTGACCAATAATACAGATTCAGATAACAATCAACAGAATTCCACGTAAGTTCTGACAGCTTAATATTTGTATTTCAGTTTCAGTTTAAGTCGTGGCCTAATGGTTAGAGAGTCTGACTTGTAACCTGAGGGTTTTGTGTTCGAGTCTCGGGCCGGCCACAACTGAGGTGCTCTTGAGCAAGGCTCCAAACCCCCCCAACTGCTCCCCGGGTGCCGCAGCATAAATGGCTGCCCACTGCTCCGGGTGTGTGTTCACGGTGTGTGTGTGTATTCACTGCTGTGTGTGCACTTTGGATGGGTCAAATGCAGAGAACGAATTCTGAGTATGGGTCACCGTACTTAGCCGTATGTCACGTCACTAAACAGAAATTTCTATTACATACAGCCTTTAGTACAGATGTATACATTTCATCTGCACTATCTAGTAAAAAGAACTTCTGCAAATATAAATGAAAAAAAAACATGATTAGCTCAAGATGAAGTCAGACATATTTTTAATATACAATGTGAAATGATCATGAACCTTATTTTTATTCTCCGACAAGCATGTATCTGCATTACAGGTATCAAACACTGCGTCTCTGGCTCATGGTGGCTCTAGGACTGGGGCTGCTGCTCATTCTTGTCATCGCTGTAACCTACATGATGAGAAAGATGTGCAGTAAGGGTTCGATTCTATTTTTGAAGACATTCAGTAATGTTTTTGAGGTTGACTGCAATACACAATCATATTGAACAACACATTCATTTTGCACCGATAGATCAAATCAGACTACAGTAGATTTGTACTTGTATAATTAGGTGCTGAAGTCCATTTATGTTGAAAAAAAATGACAGAACGTGTGAACAATGATTGAGGGACATGACCAGGACAGAGCTAACAGAAAGTACACAGTTAAGCTAAGAATAAAACACAATGGTGTGAACTCCAACAACAACAAAATTTTGACATGACAGCATCAGTGACTGGTTGCTAAGTCTGTTTATTATTATAATCATCTTATTATCATCTTATTATCAGGTTTTATCTGCCATGCAATTCGTAAGAGATACCTGTTACTATAAACGGTTCTACTGCCGAAAAAAAACTGTCATGCTGCGATGCTCCTGAAACCCCGAATCCAACTACTCAGGAGATGAATTTTCAAATTGTTCACTCAAGTGTTTTTCTTACATAACAGAAATGTATAACCTGTTTTACACTTCCAGAGAAAGAAATTCAAACGAGGACCAGAATGAAGAGCAATGACTCTGCTGCTCACACAGTTAGTATTGTATCAGATCCATGCTAGAATCATCAGAAATCTGCTTTTACTTATAGTGCTGCTCTTGGTGTTCACACATATGGGGCACTGCCTTTACACTTCACTTCACAATCCATATACTTGATGTTTTATGTAAAATTGCATGTTTAATGTCACACTATACTATGTGCCTGTGTACTATTCATGGATCACAGAATAACCATAAAATAAATACTCATCTCCGCAGCCACCATTAGTACTGGACCGTGAAGGAGATGTGACCTATTCCTCTGTGTTCAATGCAACCAAAAAGCAAAAAACTGTAAGTAAGCATGTAAAGGACAGCTGTTACCTAGAGTAGCTTGTAGCTCAGTTAGAGAGTCATATTTTGTTATCTGTAATAAGAGCAACATAATGAATATTAGAAGTAATCAGAAGTTATTATTAATTATTATTATTTATTAATTATTTACTAACACATTTTTTCAGCATACTCTCATAGTCAAAGAGGATGAAGTGACCTACGACAATGTGGTATGGAAAAATATAAGTTTAAAATTAAAATTTGAAAAATCTTATTTTTACATAACATAATGCTAGTTTCCATAGAGTTTACCTAATTATAGTGTTTATTACTAAAGTATACTGTATGCATTATCTCTAATGATTAAAACATCCATTTCCAGGATACTTCAACGGTTAAAGATGATGATGTGACCTACGGAAATGTGGTACGGGAAATGTCTTATTTACAAGCTGGTTTCACACCAGATGATGGATTTTATTTAGTGATAGCTTTTCTAATTGAAGATTATTTTCCCTGTGCTATATTTTCCTTATTTCACAGAATTATCGAAGCATTAGAGCTGATAAGGTAATTTACAGCACCGTAATTCATGAGTAAGAGGTGAGAAACTGCAAAACGCACTGATGATGGACTACTGTCAGGACTCAACCCGGACTTTTGGCCACGTGCTGTTTTTGTTTATCTTCTTCGTCACGTGTCTGCCCCGCCTTCGTCTGCCCCTCCCTGTCTTCACACCTGATCCTTATTGTGTCATCGTGTCTTTTTATATTTAAGTGGGCCGCGTTGCCGAGTGCAGCGTGGAATCATTAGTTACGTTTACCCCTCGTCATGTCTAGTCTTTGTTAAGTGTCTTCATTTGTATTGCTTTTGTTATCGTCTTATGTCTTTGTCTTTATTATTTATTAAACCCCTTTCCTTTGAAGCTATCCTGCATACGGGTCTGTCTCCTTCCTCTTCCGGTTGTGACAACTACAAACATCTATAATAATCAGTTTAAAAAGGTCAGTGCAGGTCCAAAGACAGTTCTGGACATGATGCACTGGATGATACAACAGTCCATCTGTTCACACACTGTTTAACACCAAGGTGTTAGAGAAGCAAGTTCCTTTGTGGAGGAGAACCCAGAGCAAACCAACACAGAACTCAGGAACTCTACACAGCTACTCATCAGAACTCATGTAAATCTCCGGAACCTGAAGACTTTGGTTCACCACGATGCCTATGGACCTCTTTCTTTTTTTTGTGTGTGTGTGCAGAAGAAAACAATATATATATATATACAGTATATGTATGTATGTATGTATGAATGACACTATATGACAAGATTTTCATTAACATATTTGTCCTCTTTATTTATTTAGGTTTGACTAAAGCCCAAGAGATTTTGGCTGCCTCATCTTCCGCTCAATTATACCCCTTTATTTTTTTCCCAAAACTATCGTTTTCCATAATAGTTAAAATAATAGTCCTTTAGAATTTTCCATTTTTTATCATATGTATATATGATAGTTAACGGTTATACCTTTCTAAAGAGGTCTAAAGAGAAACTCTGTTGTAGTGCCATACATAGAATTATTAATGAATTTCTGCAGATGGATCAATCGATTCATCTTTTAAGGACATTTTATGTTGGAAATTGACCCACTGTCTCATGCAATGCTGGGGCTGTGATCTTGTGACATTAATATTTGAATTTGCTTTTGTCTAATCTGGCTTTGTAAAGCCAAGCACCACCATCTGTTTTGTTCAGCTGAATAGTGATACTTACAGTACAGACATAAACAAATCATAGACTAAATAACACAACATTTAATTCACCCAGACAAAATATAATGCAAAAAAAGTGTGTAAATAAACTATCCAGTATGCGTCACCATGGGCCAGGTGTTGTTATTGGAAAAATTGCTGCCATTTTATTTAGTCAGTCACAATATTAAAGTCGCACTCTCTGTTTTTAGGGCACATTTTGAGGTTGGGGTTCAGGTATAATTATCAATACAACATACACTTATTTCATGTAAGTGCTGAAAGTTTACAATTTTTTTAACATAAATTTCTATAATAAGATATTAAAAAAAGCAAAATGACATTGAAAATGTAAGCTTGTTGATAACTCAGACACTGTGCTAAACCTTAGCTTAGACATGAATAAATAAAACTAGCTTTTTAACCACATAGTTTAGTTAGCAAAAAGCACCAGAGAGTTACATCACAGTCACATGACCCTCGTAGCATACTGTAGCACTCAGATATGGTCTGCCAACACAGTCTGCTACTTTACCACATCTCTAATGAATATTTGAAGCTTTCATGTTTTTTTTCTCTCTCCCTTTTTTGCTCTTTTTATATGTAATGCACTCTTTATATGTATATCTCTTTTTTTTATTGTGACAGTGTCTGTCTGTGTGCATTCAGCAGAAATATCAATTTTATGGATGTATTATTACTTTTTCTGATATATAGATAGAATTGTATTTGAATGTTGCATAAATAAAGATTATACCACACCACAGCTGAATGATCTGTGTATCTTGTGGATAATCCATAATAAATGTATTAATCATAATCTCACTATCCAGCATTACTCTATAATAATAATAATAATAATAATAATAATAATAATAATAATAATAATAATAATAATAATAATAATAATAATTATTATTATTATTATTATTATTTTTATGGGGGCACAGTGGCTTAGTGGTTAGCACGTGGCTTAGTGGTTAACACCTCCAGGGTTGGGGGTTCGATTCCTGCCTTCGCCTTGTGTGTGTGTGTGTGGAGTTTGCATGTTCTCCCCGTGCCTCGGGGGTTTCTTCCGGGTACTCCGGTTTCCTCCCCCGGTCCAAAGACATGCATGGTAGGTTGATTGGCATCTCTCTAAAATTGTCCGTAGTGTGTGAGTGTGTGAGTGAATGAGAGTGAGTGTGTGCCCTGCGATGGGTTGGCACTCCGTCCAGGGTGTATCCTGCCTTGATGCCCGATGACGCCTGAGATAGGCACAGGCTCCCCGTGACCCGAGAAGTTCGGATAAGTGGTATAAAATGAATGAATGAATATTATTATTATTATTATTATTATTATTATTATTATTATTATTATTATTATTATTATTGTTATTATTATGCGTATATTCTAATGAGCTGTTATTGAATTTAATCTCAAATTCCTTCTATCTATGTGATGGATTGATAGATTGCAAGAAAGAGATAAAAAGGAAGTTACGAGGTGATTTGTTTTTGAAGTGTGTGTAGCTGTAAGGAACTAAATATATAGGAAGCTGCTTTACTCACAAGCATGAACAACACTTGACACAGGAATCTCTTAGAGTAACATGTACTTTTATTCACAAGTTGTTTGTGTATCTGTCTTTGGCTTCTTCCTGCAGATATCAGGTAAGACTAAAACTCTCTCATTTCATACAGGTTTTGTACCCTTAATATTTTAAACGCAGCTCTACTGGACTTTTTCATTCATGCGACAGTGTTGTTGAAATCTTTCATTACTGAATGTGTCTCAGCAGTGATTTCTGATTAGGCCTGATCATCACAAGTCTGATTAATAATAATAATAATAATAATAATAATAATAATAATAATAATGCTTGCTAATGTGGCTTGCTTGCAGAGGTAGAGAGCATGAGGACACTGAAAAATGTAGCTGTAAAAAGAGGAGGATCTGTCACTATTCCATGTCTTTATGATGAGAAGTACAAAGCAAACAAAAAATTCTGGTGCAAAGGGAACTATTGGTCTACCTGCAGTATCGTAGCCTATGCAAACTCAAGTGGAAATCCATCAGTCATTGATTATCCAGAGCAGAATTTGTTGACAGTGGATCTGAATTCTGTCTCTGAGTCTGGAAGGCGTTGGTGTGCTGCAGAAATTGGGGATAAATGGCAAAAGGATGACCGTGATTATTTGTACCTGGCGATCAGTCAAGGTAAGAAACCGAAATGAAGCAGAATTACAATTGTTATAGATTCCCTTACACCACTCATTTACTGCCTATTTATTCAGATCCTGATCTGTCAGTGAGCGAGAGCAGAGTGAGCTGTGAAGAAGGAGGCAGCGTCACAGTCCAGTGTCTCTACAGTGCTGCGTATCAGAATAAACAGAAGCAGTGGTGCAGATTTAAAGATGGACAATGCAACACACTTAGGACTGAAACATCCCAGAATTCAGCAGTGTACATCAGTGATGATGGGAGAAGATCCTTCAGAGTGAAGATGAGCAGACTGAAGAAGAGTGATGCTGGATGGTACTGGTGCAGTGCAGGAGATCTACAGGTTCCTGTTCAAATCAGTGTCGGTGTTGACACTTCAGGTATTAAAATCATGCATTAATATATGCAGTTCTGTAATTACTGTAGAAAAAACTGGTGGTTAGTGTAAAAGATTATACTGAAATTTTAAATTAATTTGTTTATTCTTAACATGTGCCCTGAGATTGGCAGCATTTTCTCTTGTGCCACACCGCCAGAAAGATTTTCTTTCAAAACTAGTGAGATTTTCCTGTTTCCTCACTCATATCCTTGCCGAGTAGTATTTGCAACATCTTTCTCTCACGACCATAATATGAGGAAACACGCTAGTTAGTTCATAGCCACATCTAAATAAGCCATGATTGAAAGTATGTTTTGTTCTCTAAATACTAGACATGTGAGTGAAAAAAAAAAACTATGGCTCATCTGTTTTAGTTAATAATGTATGTATACACTACACACATTACATTTAATACTCATCTCTCTCTCTTTTTTCTTGAAATTGAATATCTCACTCTGTTCCAATAAGTTTATTCTAATAATAGAATTTAATGTAATTTGTTTATAATATACAAGGTGTCAGAAAACACTAACAGACAGAAAACAGGCAAAAATGATCAAAAGGAAGGCGACAGTGTGGTCATGGGTAGTGCAGATGGCTGTGGTGCATTGTGGGAAATGAAGTCTGTGACTTTAGCTCATGTGACAAACAGCAATCAATAGCTAATTTACAGACAATATACTAGTGAGAACGATAATCTTTTATTCTGTTCTGCTGTTTGAATTCATTTAAATTCAACAAATTCTGAATACGGCCTATATTACTTAATCTGGTGGTCGTGTTCTAATAACTATGGGATCAAGTCTTCAAGGCCACTCCAGGTGCAGCTAAAACATGAGAAATCATGTAAGAGGAAGAAATGATTATGATTGGACCTTTCATATCATTGTTACGATAGGAGACGGACACAAATTAAGTGGCCTGGATCCATTTGTAATGGCTCATCCCTTCTATTTAATATCTCTATATTTAATGTTGTGTCCTTTTTAGATAAGACATTGCAATTAGGTGATTCTGGTTGTGTTGCTGTTACAATTATCACTTTTTTTAATGATTACAATACAATTATTTTAATGATAATTTCTCAATTCTTTAGATTGTATTACGCCAGTTACTACATGGTGCAATAAAGAATCTATGTGAGTACAAAACAATGTAAGACTGTAACTATGAATTTTTTCAGTTATGTCCGGTAATATTACTGATATGACGTTTTCACAGGAAATAAAACTCATATTCTGTGGCTGTCCTTCTTCCTTTACTGGTTCATTAATAGTTTCTTGGATATTTAACTGTTCTTAACTTCCTACCGGAGATATACTTGAAAATCTGTCTAAAAGGGGAAACACATGAAGCAGTGCAAGTGTGACACCTCAGTACATGTTGTAATACACACTGTGATTGACCGATGGGGTGTTTTATGTTTCAGAGAGCCAGAGATGTTCTGTATCGCAGACAACTGAAGGACATGATCTTGCTGACATAGAGAACATAAGAAGCTGGAATGTTGGACATAGTTTGTCTGAAATATTTTTATACAAACAAGACAGTCAGTGGTGTGTTATTCCTTTTCCATTTACACTATCTATCTATCTATCTATCTATCTATCTATCTATCTATCTATCTATCTATCTATCTATCTATCTATCTATCTATCTATCTATCTATCTATCTATCTATTTATCTGTCTATCTATCTATCTATCTATCTATCTATCTATCTATCTATCTATCTATCTATCTATCTATCTATCTATCTATCTGTCTATCTATCTATCTATCTATCTATCTATCTATCTATCTATCTATCTATCTATCTATCTATCTATCTATCTATCTATCTATCTATCTATCTATCTATCTATCTATAAAGGATTTCTTATCTTAGTCAGTGGAACTTTTCTGTAAAAAAGCATAACTGCATTCATTCATCTATTAACATTGTGTGAAGGAATATTACATTTGGTTGTTGATTACAATAAAGTTTAGTACAAAAAAGTTTCCCTTTCTCTGAATTGTTAAATGTCTCTATGATAAATGTCAGGCCACTCAGGTGCTTGTTCAGTCCCTTGATATATGTCGACACTGGACTACTGCACCTCGCTCCTGGCAGGTCTGCCTCTGAGCACCATTCCACCTCTACAACTGATCCTGAATGCAGCTGCGGGACTTGTTTTAAACCTGCCCCACCATGTTCCCCCACACCACCCCATTGCTATATTTCCCCGCCTACAGGCTTCCATACATCAAATATAAAACACTGAAGCAGACACTTACATACAGAGCCAAAAATATAACACTGAACAGAACACAGAGCACCGCTGCACTGATCCCACCGTCTCTCAGGGTACAGAAAGGTTACACATCAAAACTCTTCTCTGTTTTAGCTCTTCGTTAAACTTCCCCTAGATGTCTGAACAGCTGTGTGACTCTCTGTCTTTAAACACTTTCTTAAGACCTACATCTTCCTGAGGAATTTAAATTAGAATCTTAAAAAATAAAACTGTCTGTCCGTTTTTCCTGCTTTATAAGTCAAAATTTGCTATGAACAGAGGTTTGATATTAGAAATAAAATGTACTGCAGGTTTAAGTCTCTGTGTTGTGTGATTGTGTGAAACCTGATGAACTTCCTGTTGTTTATTTCCTTTCATGGAGCAGTGGCTGTTAACAGCTTTCATCACTGGTAGATTAAATGTACCTCAGTAGTGACACAGTGATTCCTGAATGTTCTGATCGTCCTGATTCAGTATCTGAGTAACGCTAATACTGCTTCCTAATGTGGCTTGCTTGCAGAGGTAGAGAGCATGAGGACACTGAAACATGTAGCTGTAAAAAGGGGAGGATCTGTCACTATTCCATGTCTTTATGATGAGAAGTACAAAGCAAACATTCAAAGCAAATTCTGGTGCAAAGGGTACTATTGGTCTACCTGCAGTATCGAAGCTTATGCAAACTCAAGTAGAAATCCATCAGTCATTGATCATCCAGAGCAGAATTTGTTGACGGTGGAACTGAACTCTGTCTCTGAGTCTGGAACGGGTTGGTGTGCTACAGAAATTGGGGATAAATGGCAGCCGGATGACCGTGATTATTTGTACCTGACAGTTAGTCAAAGGTAAGAAACCGAAATTAGTCAGAATTATAATTGTTATAAATTCCCTTACACCACTCATTTACTGCCTATTTATTCAGATCCTGATCTGTCAGTGAGGGAGAGCAGAGTGAGAGGTGAGGAAGGAGGCAGCATCACAGTTCAGTGTCTCTACAGTGCTGCGTATCAGAATACACAGAAGCAGTGGTGCAGATTTAAAGACGGACAATGCAACATCATATCAATATAAATCTGTGTGTATAAAAAGACAAGAGACTACAATCACCATAGGCTAATGTTTTTGATTGAAGGAATTCATACAGTATTTCGAGTGATCAAACTACTTCTATATATTTTATGTTTAAATAGATTAAAGCACAATTCAGGTAACATTATATACACATATTTGGAATAAAATCATTGTATCAGTTCATCTTAAGATATTTTGCTAATGTGAGTATTTCTCACCCACAGTGTTTGTGAATTCTGTCCAAAGCGGTGATGAAACCACGTGAGTGCAAACACATCTTTATTTTATCTTGCAGAAAATGCTGAATACTTAAGATCATGATGTTTTTTCTCTGCGGTTTCAGACATGTAATTTTGTTGCTTCATTGAAAAGAAGAACATGTGATTAGAGTTCAAACTCAAACACTGCAGTTTTTACGCAGTAAGTGAACATGACACTTTCCACAGGCCTAATGCACTCAGACATTTAGTTTAAACAGAGTTTAGTTACATTGATGCAGCCTAATCTATATTTGGAGAGGGAAAGAAAAAAATCAAACAAGAAAAAAAAATGTAACTTTGCAACCTGTATCACTGATGTAATTCAAAATAAGCTTTATAATGATTACTGGAATTCTTCCAGAACAGGGGTGACATTAACCAGTTAAATTTCATCAGCCATTTCACATAATTATTATTAAGATATGATCACAATGTGTGCCCTGCGATGGGTTGGCACTCCATCCAGGGTGTATCCTGCCTCGATGCCCGATGGCGCCTGAGATAGGCACAGGCTCCCCGTGACCCGAGAAGTTCGGATAAGCGGTAGAAAATGAATGAATGAATTAATGATCACAATGACCGGATGTCCATCATCTCTTGTCTCTTTATTGTTCTGTTGTAACCTGGTGAGCTTTAATACACACTGTGATTGACCCCTGGTGTGTTTTCTGTTTCAGAGAGATAGAGATGTTCTGTATCGCAGACAACTGAAGGACGTGATCTTGGTGACATCGTAAATATATGAATATGAGAATCTATCTATCTATCTATCTATCTATCTATCTATCTATCTATCTATCTATCTATCTATCTATCTATCTATCTATCTATCTATCTATCTATCTATCTATCTATCTATCTAGTCACACAGAATTTATTATCTTAGTTAGTGGAATTTATTAAAAAAGCATACAGTAAGTGCATGCATTAAATCTATTAACATTGTTTGAAGTAATATAACATTGGGTTGTTGATTACAATAAAGCTTTTTTAAATTCACTTTCTCTGACTTGTTATATGTCTATAAGCATGAGCCTCGTCAGAGGTGGTGGTCGTGGAGGTGGCATTGCCACACATGCACACAAAAAATCCCTGATGTCTTTTGCTCTAGCAACTGCCTATAGAGCCCCAGGGCCTTACACTGATTTTCTTAGAGAATTTGCAGATTTTTTTTTCAGACCTGTTGGTTAATTCTAAAGTGTTAATTGTAGGAGATTTTAAACATTCACGTTTACAATTCAAACAATGCTTTAGGACTCACATTTATGGACCTACTAAATTTGGGCTTAAACAAATCATCACTAGGGCAACTCATCATCTTAAACATACGCTAGATTTAATAATACCACAGGGAATAGATGTCACTGATATACTGTAGATATCATACCCCAAAGCTATGACATCACAGACCATTACGTCATACTCTACACACTACCTATAGAACAGACTAACTGTGTCTCACAACGTTATAGACTCGGTAGAACTATTATTCCGACCACTAAAGACAGATTCACAAATAACCTGCCTGATCTGTCTCAACTTCTTACTGCACCCTTAAACGCAAACAATCTAGATGTAATGACTAACAGCATAGGCGCTATCTTCAGTAGCACATTAGACAACTGTTGCACCCATCCGATTAAAGAAGGTTAGAGATAAAACACCTGCACCGTGGTATAATAGTCAGGCTCACACCCTCAAGAGAGTAACCTGTAACCTCGAGTGAAAGTGGATAAAAACTAAATTAGAGGTTTTTAGAATTGCGTATAACGACAGTATGTCCAGCTATAGACAGGCTCTAAAAACTGCTAGGGCTGAGCACCTGAGCAAACTCATAGTATATAACCAAAACAATCCCAGGTTCTTATTTAACACAGTGGCTAGATTAACAAAAAAACTGAGATCTGAATTAACATTTCCATCACAGTTCAGTAGTGAGGACCTTATGAGATTCTTCACTGATAAAATTTAAAGTATCAGGAACAAAACTCCTTGTTATCTTTAGGTCACGTCCCGAAATCCTTCAAGTTGGCAGTTATTAGGCCCCTCATTAAGAAACCTATTTTAGATCCTAATGAACAATCAAATTACAGACCTAGTTCACACCTTTCGTTTATGTCTAAAATACTAGAAAAGGTTGTGTCTGTTATACTGTGCTCCTTCTTACAGGAGAACAATATCTTTGAAGAGTTTCCGTCCGGTTTCCACTGCTATGCTGATGATACCCAGTTATATATCTCATCGAAACCAGATGAAATAGCTAAATTGTCCAAATTAACTTAGTGCGTTAAAGAGATAAACGATTGGATGACCTGTAATTTTCTGTTGTTAAACCCAATACTACTTATCAATCCAAAAACCAGTACACAGAAGCTCTCACACTTTAACTTACATTTACTGTAGATGGATGTACTGTTTCTACTAGCTAAACAGTGAAAGACCTGGGTGTTATATTAGACAGCAACTTGTCTTTTGAAAATCATATCATTCTTCAACCTTAGAGATATTAACATGATAAGAAACACCCTATCCTTATCTGATGCTGAGAAGCTATCTAATCGAGACTGGCCTATTGTAATGCATTACTAGGTGGTTGTCCTGCATCTTTAATAAATAGGCTACAGTTTGTCCAAAATGCATCGGCCAGAGTTTTTACCAGGACAAGAAAATATGATCAAATATGCCCAATTCTATCATATTTACACTGGCTACCTGTTAAGTTTAGAATTGATTACAAACTGTTGCTACTTACATACAGTACAAGGCTCTTAATGGATTAGCTCCCATATATCTAACTAGTCTTCTAACATGTTACAATCCTTCATGCTGTCTGAGATCACAAAACTCAGCACTTCTGCTAGTTCCAAGAATATCAAAGTCTACTAAAGGCGAAACTTTGGAATACTCTTTCTGAAAGTGTTCGGGGCTCAGACACACTTTCCCGGTTTAAAAGTAGATTAAAAACATTTTTTTTTTCGTCAGGCATACCCATAAGTCTTCCCATAAACTTGTGCTCTAATACATCTGACCAAATGCATATTATCATCTAGTGCTTACTAATATTATGAACAGCAGCTACTGTATTTTAATGCCTCTCCATTGCTTATTTCTTTCTACTCATCCCAAGGCATCCAGAAATTGTACCAGCTCCAGTTGGACTCTACACTATATATATGCTAATCTAAAGAGGATATGCCAATTCCATGTGGTCTTGGAGGACAACAACCTCCTCATCAATACAACATTTGTCGTACTGTATATTTATAATCACACCCTCCGGTGTCACCCATATGAGGATGAGGTTCCCCTTTGAGTCTGGTTCCTCTCAAAGTTTCTTCATTTACCATTCAGGAGTTTTTCCTCACCACAGTCACCTGAGTCACCTTGGACTTTCTCATTGGGGATAAATAAAAAAACACATTTAAATATATCTAATATTAATCTTGAGTTTTGTATTATATGAATCTTTATATTATTCTTTATAATAACCTTTTGTTCTGTGTTTATGTTCTGTAAAGCTGCTTTGAGACAATAGTCAGTTATAAAAAGTGCTATACAAATACAAGTTGAATTGAATTGAATTGTTAAATGTCTCTATGAAAATTGTCAGGCCACTCAAGGGTGTGTTGTCCCTTGATATATGTCGACACTGGACTACTGCACCTCGCTCCTGGCAGGTCTGCCTCTGAGCACCATTCCACCTCTACAACTGATCCTACCCTCCAGGCTTCCATACATCAAATTTAAAACATACAGAATAGTTGTGCATAAAAACTCTTCTCTGTTTTGGCTCTTCGTTAAAATTCCCTTAGAACAGCTGTGTGACTCTCTGTCTTTAAACACCTTCTTAAGACCTACCTCTTCCCAAGGAATTTAAATTAAAACCTTAAAAAAGTAACATTTTTCCCTCCTTTATAACTTTATTAAATAACAAAATAACAAAAACTGTGTATTTTTTTGAATAAACCAATATGTTGCTATGAACAGAGGTTTCATATACATAAAATATACTGCAGGTTTAAGTCTCTGTGTTTAGTGATTGTGTGAAATCTTGTGTCTTGGTTTAATAATTTTAATGAAAATAGAGAAACAGAGCTCCAAAGTCGGCTAAAATGACCAGTTTCTGAGGCTTTTCTCTGAATGCAGTAATGTGCGGCTATTTTAAGAGTTCTTATTACAGTTATAACCTGGTTGTGAAACAATATAACCTATAATGCATTTCAGAAACTGTGATGCAGAGACATCAGTCACTTAACAAGTGCAAATGATTCCCTGTGATGGTGCAGGGTCTCTGTGTAAAAATGTGATCATGTGACCAGTCTGCACTCATAGAAGGTTTAAAGTGGACGAGTAATGATTTATAATCTTAATATTTGGTGTCAGTAGCTGGCAAAAATTTTTTGTTGTAATAATTTACTGTGACTTGTTCAACACTGACTTTTACAGTAGTTTTTTGTTGAATGGAATTTAAAAATGTACCTCAATTAATACATTCAGTTATTTGTGCCTTTTTTAGAGGGTGTAACAGTATGAGATAAAAAAAGAAAATACAGGATGTCAGCTAGTACAAAGTAACGTCAGCCACAAGTAGGAAGTGTATTTGTTATATGAGTCTCTTGAAACATGGGCTTTTACTCACTATGTGGTTCTGTAACTCTCCTTGGGTTTTTCCTCTGTATATCAGGTAAGACTAAAACTCTATCATTCTCATATACTGTCTGGGTATCCTTCATTTTCTAAAGGGTTAAAGAAGCTCTTGTTGTTTATTTCCTTTCATGGAGCAGTGGCTGTTAACAGCTTTCATCACTGGTAGATTAAATGTACCTCAGTAGTGACACAATGATTCCTGAATGTTCTGATCGTCCTGATTCAGTATCTGAGTAACACTAATACTGCTTCCTAATGTGGCTTGCTTGCAGAGGTAGAGAGCATGAGGACACTGAAAAATGTAGCTGTAAAAAGAGGAGGATCTGTCACTGTTCCATGTCTTTATGATGAGAAGTACAAAGCGAACAATAAATTCTGGTGCAAAGGGAACTATTGGTCTACCTGCAGTATCGTAGCCTATGCAAACTCAAGTGGAAATCCATCAGTCATTGATCATCCAGAGCAGAATTTGTTGACGGTGGAACTGAACTCTGTCTCTGAGTCTGGAACGGGTTGGTGTGCTGCAGAAATTGGGGATAAATGGCAAAAGGATGACCAGGATTATTTGTACCTGACAGTTAGTCAAGGTAAGAAACCGAAATTAGTCAGAATTATAATTGTTATAAATTCCCTTAACCCTTGTATTGTCCTCCTATACAAATTAGGAGCGCTGAGTCAAAGACCTTGTCAAATGCACCTTGTCTGAGACCTTGTCTGTTTTGACTGCTTATAAAAAATGAAGTATATATGATAGCCTTTTTTTTTCTTTTTACCTTTTTAGTCTAACTTGTTAGAAAAAAAAATATTCTGTATAATATTTATTTACAAAAATGCCTCATTTTTTAGTAAAAAAAAAAAAAACAACAGAAATTTTGAATTATTTTCACTATAGAGGCACAAAGGTTGATGCACAATTACTGGCTGGTATATTTCAAGGGCAGGAGATTGTTTTGAAACCATTTTGACCATTTTTAATGTCAGCAAATAATAAAACCTGTTTTTTTCCAGGTCAAATTGACTTGAATGCTTATAAATCAAAAATTCTACAATTATCACCATTCTGTTTGTAATATCTCTTTTACACTTGTAATATCTATTTTTCCCACCTGATCATTTGATCAACCAACAACAGGCTACACACACACACACACACACACACACACACACACACACACACACACACACACACACACACACACACACCACACACACACACACACACTCCAAAACATGCCATTATTTCATGTGAATAAAACTTCGTTTACCTCCTTATGGTTTTTAATTATACTTAATTTATGAATGATAAATCTTATGAAATTTTGCCATGTTTTGAGTAAAATAAGCAGAAATTATTAAATATTATTTTGGATAACCACTGACTGATAAATGTCAAACATTACTCAGAAAATCTCCAGGCCAAAATCTGACTGATGCAACTAAATTCATAAATAAAAGAGGAAACAAATATGATTTGAATATGAAAACACAAAGTGTGTGTGTGTGTGTGTGTGTGTGTGTGTGTGTGTGTGTGTGTGTGTGTGTGTGTGTGTGTGTGTGTGCGTGTGTGTGTGTGTGTTTGTGTGAAGATTGTTGGTAGAAAAGGAAGAGAGGAGAACAAGATATTGTCCCCAGCTGGACAAATGCATATACTGTAACAAGTGTGAAATATTTACAAATGATTGGTTTTTTGGATGCCCAATGAATTGCAATGCCCAATGCGTGTGTGTGTGTGTGTGTGTGTGTGTGTGTGTGTGTGTGTGTGTGTGTGTGTGTGTGTGTGTGTGTGTGTGTCTGTGTGTGTCTGTCTGTGTGTGTGTGTGTAAAGCTATTTGGTAGATCAGATTTTGCCCCAGCTGGACAAATGCATCTAACAAGTGTGAAATATTTACAAATGAGTAGCTTTTGTTTTTTCTGGAGGCCTAATGAATTGCTATGCCCAGTGCTTGTGTGTGAGTAGCATCATTTCGGTAGATCATATTTTGCCCTCTGCTAGGCAAAGGTATATCAAAAGTGAGAAATATTTACAAATGTTTGGCTTTTTTTTTCTTTTCTGTAGGCCTAATAAAATGCAATGCCCAATTTGTGTGTGTGTTTGTGTATGTGTGTGTGGAGGGTGAGTGTGTGTTTTGGGTGCGTGTGTTAGTGGACATTTTATGTGTGCATTTTTGTGTCTGTATGTATGTTAATTGCGCTGAAAAGGGCAAAAGTGTGACCTATAGACCCACTAAATCTGGCCGGGTCAAAATGACCCAAGCAGAACAAAAACGCGTAGTATATATTGTTCTGAACACATAGTTCAACAAAAATAGACAAACTTAATTTTGCTTGCAAAGTTCATAATGCTAAATTTCAGGGAAATATGTGGAAGAAAACCAAAGTTATGACGCATTAAATTCTTCCAGCCGGGTCAAACAGACCCAGGGACAATATGAAGGTTAAACCACCCATTTACTGCCTATTTATTCAGATCCTGATCTGTCAGTGAATGAGAGCAGAGTGAGAGGTGAGGAAGGAGGCAGCGTCACAGTCCAGTGTCTGTACAGTGCTGAGTATCAGAATACACAGAAGCAGTGGTGCAGATTCAAAGATGGACAATGCAACATAGTGGGGACTGAAACATCACAGAATTCCACAGTGTACATCAGTGATGATGGGAAAGAAATCTTCAGTGTAAAGATGAGCAAACTGCAGCAGAGTGATGCTGGATGGTACTGGTGCAGTGCAGGAGATCTACAGGTTCCTGTTCACATCAATGTCAGTGATCCACCTCCAGGTATTATCACAAACACTGATCAACTTTAACAAATGAAAGACAGAAATCACACTGATTATTTTACTTTGTTTTGACAACAGTCAATACATCAAATATTACAACAGTGTCCACAACAGTGTCTACAAACACCCATAAAGACAACACATACACGTAAGTAGGAAAGCTTCATGTTATTTAGGCATGGTGTTTTCCTCTGCAGTTTAACATGCTTTATATTTCTGAACTTTTTCAAAGTAGGAAGTGATGTGAAAAATAAACATCATAAAAAAAAATTATATCATTATAAATCTGTCTGAGAGGCAATCACCAAGAGCTAATGTATATGAATGAAGGAAAAATATTTCAAGTGATCAAACTTACCTTCTTTTTCTTTTATGTTTTACACAGATCTGACTCAAAGCACAATTCAGGTAACATCGGATGGACTAAAAGTAGTGTATCAGTTCATCTTAACACGTTTCTAATTTGAGTTATTTCTCACCCACAGTGTTTGTGACATCAGTTCCCAGCAGTGATGAAACCACGTTAGTACAAACACATCTTTATTCTCTCTTGCAGAAAATGTTGAACACTTTAGACCATGATGTTTTTCTCTGCAGTTTTATAGACAAGTAAATTTGTTGCTTTATTCAAAGACAAACATGTGAACATTACATGATCATTT